>NW_027371700.1:0-24335 GCF_046119375.1 Phyllobates terribilis
AAAAAGCAAAACATTTCCGAATTGCACATTGCAATGTGGAGATACTTATGTTTTGCATTACAATATTCTTTGATTTTCTGCCATTGAAAAACATGTTTTTCATATACAGAAATGATGAAGCTACTGACTGAATGAAAGGAGCTGGCATCTCACTCCCTTTGGAATCTTCCTTTATCATGCTAGGATTAGCAGGAAAAAGCAAAAAATTTCAGAATTGCACCTTGCAATGTGGAGATATTACTGTTTGTGCATTACAATATTCATTGATTTTGCCATTGAAAAACATGTTTTTCATATACCAGAAATGTTTGAGCTACTGACTGAATGAAAGGAGCTGGCATCTCACTCTCTTTGAATCTTCTTTATCATGCTAGGATTAACAGGAAAAAAAGCAAAAATTTCAGAATTGCACCTTGCAATGTGGAGATATTACTGTTTGTGCATTTACAATATTCATTGATTTTTGCCATTGAAAACATGTTTTTCATATACCAGAAATGTTTGAAGCTACTGACTGAATGAAAGGAGGCTGGCATCTCACTCTCTTTGAATCTTCTTTATCATGCTAGGATTAACAGGAAAAAGCAAAAAAATTTCAGAATTGCACCTTGCAATGTGGAGATATTACTGTTTGTGCATTTACAATATTCATTGTTTTTGCCATTGAAAAACATGTTTTTCATATACCAGAAATGTTTGAAGCTACTGACTGAATGAAAGGAGCTGGCATCTCACTCTCTTTGAATCTTCTTTATCATGCTAGGATTAGCAGGAAAAAGCAAAAAATTTCAGAATTGCACCTTGCAATGTGGAGATTTTACTGTTTGTGCATCTTACAATATTCATTGATTTTGCCATTGAAAAACATGTTTTTCATATACCAGAAATGTTTGAAGCTACTGACTGAATGAAAGGAGCTGGCATCTCACTCTCTTTGAATCATCTTTATCATGCTAGGATTAACAGGAAAAAGAAAAAATTTCAGAATTGCACCGTGCAATGTGGAGATATTACTGTTTGTGCATTTACAATATTCATTGATTTTTGCCATGAAAACATGTTTTCATATACCAGAAATGTTTGAAGCTACTGACTGAATGAAAGGAGCTGGCATCTCACTCTCTTTGAATCTTCTTTATCATGCTAGGATTAGCAGGAAAAAGCAAAAAAATTTCAGAATTGCACCTTGCAATGTGGAGATATTACTGTTTGTGCATTTACAATATTCATTGATTTTTGCCATTGAAAAACATGTTTTTCATATACCAGAAATGTTTGAAGCTACTGACTGAATGAAAGGAGCTGGCATCTCACTCTCTTTGAATCTTCTTTATCATGCTAGGATTAACAGGAAAAAGCAAAAAATTTCAGAATTGCACCTTGCAATGTGGAGATATTACTGTTTGTGCATTACAATATTCATTGATTTTTGCCATTGAAAAACATGTTTTTCATATACCAGAAATGTTTGAAGCTACTGACTGAATGAAAGGAGCTGGCATCTCACTCTCTTTGAATCTTCTTTATCATGCTAGGATTAACAGGAAAAAGCTAAAAATTTCAGAATTGCACCGTGCAATGTGGAGATATTACTGTTTGTGCATTTACAATATTCATTGATTTTTGCCATTGAAAAACATGTTTTTCATAACCAGAAATGTTTGAAGCTACTGACTGAATGAAAGGAGCTGGCATCTCACTCTCTTTGAATCTTCTTTATCATGCTAGGATTAGCAGGAAAAAGCAAAAAATTTCAGAATGCACCTTGCAATGTGGAGATATTACTGTTTGTGCATTTACAATATTCATTGATTTTTGCCATTGAAAAACATGTTTTTCATATACCAGAAATGTTTGAAGCTACTGACTGAATGAAAGGAGCTGGCATCTCACTCTCTTTGAATCTTCTTTATCATGCTAGGATTAACAGGAAAAAGCTAAAAAATTTCAGAATTGCACCGTGCAATGTGGAGATATTACTGTTTGTGCATTTACAATATTCATTGATTTTTGCCATTGAAAACTTGTTTTTCATATACCAGAAATGTTTGAAGCTACTGACTGAATGAAAGGAGCTGGCATCTCACTCTCTTTGAATCTTCTTTATCATGCTAGGATTAGCAGGAAAAAGCAAAAATTTCAGAATTGCAACCTTGCAATGTGGAGATATTACTGTTTGTGCATTTACAATATTCATTGATTTTTGCCATTGAAAAACATCATTGTTATTCATATACCAGAAATGTTTGAAGCTACTGACTGAATGAAAGGAGCTGGCATCTCACTCTCTTTGAATCTTCTTTATCATGCTAGGATTAGCAGGAAAAAGCAAAAATTTCAGAATTGCACCTTGCAATGTGGAGATATTACTGTTTGTGCATTTACAATATTCATTGATTTTTTGCCATTGAAAAACATGTTTTCATATACCAGAAATGTTTGAAGCTACTGACTGAATGAAAGGAGCTGGCATCTCACTCTCTTTGAATCTTCTTTATCATGCTAGGATTAGCAGGATAAAGCAAAAAATTTCAGAATTGCACCTTGCAATGTGGAGATATTACTGTTTGTGCATTTACAATATTCATTGATTTTTGCCATTGAAAAACATGTTTTTCATATACCAGAAATGTTTGAAGCTACTGACTGAATGAAAGGAGCTGGCATCTCACTCTCTTTGAATCTTCTTATCATGCTAGGATTACCAGGAAAAAGCAAAAAATTTCAGAATTGCACCTTGCAATGTGGAGATATTACTGTTTGTGCATTACAATATTCATTGATTTTTGCCATTGAAAAACGTTAATACCAGAAATGTTTGAAGCTACTGACTGAATGAAAGGAGCTGGCATCTCACTCTCTTTGAATCTTCTTTATCATGCTAGGATTAGCAGAAAAAGCAAAAAATTTCAGAATTGCACCTTGCAATGTGGAGATATTACTGTTTGTGCATTTACAATATTCATTGATTTTTGCCATTGAAAAACGTCCAGAAATGTTTGAAGCTACTGACTGAATGAAAGGAGCTGGCATCTCACTCTCTTTGAATCTTCTTTTCATGCTAGGATTAGCAGGAAAAAGCAAAAAATTTCAGAATTGCACCCTTGCAATGTGGAGATATACTGTTTGTGCATTTACAATATTCATTGATTTTTGCCATTGAAAAACGTCCAGAAATGTTTGAAGCTACTGACTGAATGAAAGGAGCTGGCCATCTCACTCTCTTTGAATCTTCTTTATCATGCTAGGATTAGCAGGAAAAAGCAAAAATTTCAGAATTGCACCTTGCAATGTGGAGATATTACTGTTTGTGCATTTACAATATTCATTGATTTTTGCCATTGAAAAACATCATGTTATTCATATACCAGAAATGTTTGAAGCTACTGACTGAATGAAAGGAGCTGGCATCTCACTCTCTTTGAATCTTCTTTATCATGCTAGGATTAGCAGGAAAAAGCAAAAAATTTCCGAATTGCACCTTGCAATGTGGAGATATTACTGTTTGTGCATTTACAATATTCATTGATTTTTGCCATTGAAAAACATGTTTTTCATATAACAGAAATGTTTGAAGCTACTGACTGAATGAAAGGAGCTGGCATCTCACTCTCTTTGAATCTTCTTTATCATGCTAGGATTAGCAGGATAAAGCAAAAAATTTCAGAATTGCACCTTGCAATGTGGAGATATTACTGTTTGTGCATTTACAATATTCATTGATTTTTGCCATTGAAAAACATGTTTTTCATATACCAGAAATGTTTGAAGCTACTGACTGAATGAAAGGAGCTGGCATCTCACTCTCTTTGAATCTTCTTTATCATGCTAGGATTAACAGGAAAAAGCAAAAAATTTCAGAATTGCACCTTGCAATGTGGAGATATTACTGTTTGTGCATTTACAATATTCATTGATTTTTGCCATTGAAAAACGTCCAGAAATGTTTGAAGCTACTGACTGAATGAAAGGAGCTGGCATCTCACTCTCTTTGAATCTTCTTTATCATGCTAGGATTAGCAGGAAAAAGCAAAAAATTTCAGAATTGCACCTTGCAATGTGGAGATATTACTGTTTGTGCATTTACAATATTCATTGATTTTTGCCATTGAAAAACATGTTTTTCATATACCAGAAATGTTTGAAGCTACTGACTGAATGAAAGGAGCTGGCATCTCACTCTTTGAATCTTCTTTATCATGCTAGGATTAGCAGAAAAAGCAAACAATTTCAGAATTGCACCTTGCAATGTGGAGATATTACTGTTTGTGCATTTACAATATTCATTGATTTTTGCCATTGAAAAACATGTTTTTCATATACCAGAAATGTTTGAAGCTACTGACTGAATGAAAGGAGCTGGCATCTCACTC
The DNA here is from genome assembly GCF_046119375.1 of Phyllobates terribilis. Classification (NCBI taxonomy): domain Eukaryota; kingdom Metazoa; phylum Chordata; class Amphibia; order Anura; family Dendrobatidae; genus Phyllobates; species Phyllobates terribilis. The sequence goes on from NW_027371700.1 coordinate 4,374, forward strand.
TCTTTGAATCTTCTTTATCATGCTAGGATTAACAGAAAAAGCTAAAAATTTCAGAATTGCACCGTGCAATGTGGAGATATTACTGTTTGTGCATTTACAATATTCATTGATTTTTTGCCATTGAAAAACATGTTTTTCATATACCAGAAATGTTTGAAGCTACTGACTGAATGAAAGGAGCTGGCATCTCACTCTCTTTGAATCTTCTTTATCATGCTAGGATTAACAGGAAAAAGCAAAAAATTTCAGAATTGCACCTTGCAATGTGGAGATATTACTGTTTGTGCATTTACAATATTCATTGATTTTTGCCATTGAAAAACATGTTTTTCATATACCAGAAATGTTTGAAGCTACTGACTGAATGAAAGGAGCTGGCATCTCACTCTCTTTGAATCTTCTTTATCATGCTAGGATTAACAGAAAAAGCAAAAAATTTCAGAATTGCACCTTGCAATGTGGAGATATTACTGTTTGTGCATTTACAATATTCATTGATTTTTGCCATTGAAAAACGTCCAGAAATGTTTGAAGCTACTGACTGAATGAAAGGAGCTGGCATCTCACTCTCTTTGAATCTTCTTTATCATGCTAGGATTAACAGGAAAAAGCTAAAAATTTCAGAATTGCACCGTGCAATGTGGAGATATTACTGTTTGTGCATTTACAATATTCATTGATTTTTGCCATTGAAAAACATGTTTTTCATATACCAGAAATGTTTGAAGCTACTGACTGAATGAAAGGAGCTGGCATCTCACTCTCTTTGAATCTTCTTTATCATGCTAGGATTAGCAGGAAAAAGCAAAAAATTTCAGAATTGCACCTTGCAATGTGGAGATATTACTGTTTGTGCATTTACAATATTCATTGATTTTTGCCATTGAAAAACGTCCAGAAATGTTTGAAGCTACTGACTGAATGAAAGGAGCTGGCATCTCACTCTCTTTGAATCTTCTTTATCATGCTAGGATTAGCAGGAAAAAGCAAAAAATTTCAGAATTGCACCTTGCAATGTGGAGATATTACTGTTTGTGCATTTACAATATTCATTGATTTTTGCCATTGAAAAACATGTTTTTCATATACCAGAAATGTTTGAAGCTACTGACTGAATGAAAGGAGCTGGCATCTCACTCTTTGAATCTTCTTTATCATGCTAGGATTAGCAGGAAAAAGCAAACAATTTCAGAATTGCACCTTGCAATGTGGAGATATTACTGTTTGTGCATTTACAATATTCATTGATTTTTGCCATTGAAAAACATGTTTTTCATATACCAGAAATGTTTGAAGCTACTGACTGAATGAAAGGAGCTGGCATCTCACTCTCTTTGAATCTTCTTTATCATGCTAGGATTAACAGGAAAAAGCTAAAAATTTAAGAATTGCACCGTGCAATGTGGAGATATTACTGTTTGTGCATTTACAATATTCATTGATTTTTGCCATTGAAAAACATGTTTTTCATATACCAGAAATGTTTGAAGCTACTGACTGAATGAAAGGAGCTGGCATCTCACTCTCTTTGAATCTTCTTTATCATGCTAGGATTAACAGGAAAAAGCAAAAAATTTCAGAATTGCACCTTGCAATGTGGAGATATTACTGTTTGTGCATTTACAATATTCATTGATTTTTGCCATTGAAAAACATGTTTTTCATATACCAGAAATGTTTGAAGCTACTGACTGAATGAAAGGAGCTGGCATCTCACTCTCTTTGAATCTTCTTTATCATGCTAGGATTAACAGGAAAAAGCAAAAAATTTCAGAATTGCACCTTGCAATGTGGAGATATTACTGTTTGTGCATTTACAATATTCATTGATTTTTGCCATTGAAAAACGTCCAGAAATGTTTGAAGCTACTGACTGAATGAAAGGAGCTGGCATCTCACTCTCTTTGAATCTTCTTTATCATGCTAGGATTAACAGGAAAAAGCTAAAAATTTCAGAATTGCACCGTGCAATGTGGAGATATTACTGTTTGTGCATTTACAATATTCATTGATTTTTGCCATTGAAAAACATGTTTTTCATATACCAGAAATGTTTGAAGCTACTAACTGAATGAAAGGAGCTGGCATCTCACTCTCTTTGAATCTTCTTTATCATGCTAGGATTAGCAGGAAAAAGCAAAAAATTTCAGAATTGCACCTTGCAATGTGGAGATATTACTGTTTGTGCATTTACAATATTCATTGATTTTTGCCATTGAAAAACATGTTTTTCATATACCAGAAATGTTTGAAGCTACTGACTGAATGAAAGGAGCTGGCATCTCACTCTCTTTGAATCTTCTTTATCATGCTAGGATTAACAGGAAAAAGCTAAAAATTTCAGAATTGCACCGTGCAATGTGGAGATATTACTGTTTGTGCATTTACAATATTCATTGATTTTTGCCATTGAAAAACATGTTTTTCATATACCAGAAATGTTTGAAGCTACTGACTGAATGAAAGGAGCTGGCATCTCACTCTCTTTGAATCTTCTTTATCATGCTAGGATTAGCAGGAAAAAGCAAAAAATTTCAGAATTGCACCTTGCAATGTGGAGATATTACTGTTTGTGCATTTACAATATTCATTGATTTTTGCCATTGAAAAACATGTTTTTCATATACCAGAAATGTTTGAAGCTACTGACTGAATGAAAGGAGCTGGCATCTCACTCTCTTTGAATCTTCTTTATCATGCTAGGATTAACAGGAAAAAGCAAAAAATTTCAGAATTGCACCGTGCAATGTGGAGATATTACTGTTTGTGCATTTACAATATTCATTGATTTTTGCCATTGAAAAACATGTTTTTCATATACCAGAAATGTTTGAAGCTACTGACTGAATGAAAGGAGCTGGCATCTCACTCTCTTTGAATCTTCTTTATCATGCTAGGATTAGCAGGATAAAGCAAAAAATTTCAGAATTGCACCTTGCAATGTGGAGATATTACTGTTTGTGCATTTACAATATTCATTGATTTTTGCCATTGAAAAACATGTTTTTCATATACCAGAAATGTTTGAAGCTACTGACTGAATGAAAGGAGCTGGCATCTCACTCTCTTTGAATCTTCTTTATCATGCTAGGATTAACAGGAAAAAGCAAAAAATTTCAGAATTGCACCTTGCAATGTGGAGATATTACTGTTTGTGCATTTACAATATTCATTGATTTTTGCCATTGAAAAACGTCCAGAAATGTTTGAAGCTACTGACTGAATGAAAGGAGCTGGCATCTCACTCTCTTTGAATCTTCTTTATCATGCTAGGATTAGCAGGAAAAAGCAAAAAATTTCAGAATTGCACCTTGCAATGTGGAGATATCACTGTTTGTGCATTTACAATATTCATTGATTTTTGCCATTGAAAAACGTCCAGAAATGTTTGAAGCTACTGACTGAATGAAAGGAGCTGGCATCTCACTCTCTTTGAATCTTCTTTATCATGCTAGGATTAGCAGGAAAAAGCAAAAAATTTCAGAATTGCACCTTGCAATGTGGAGATATTACTGTTTGTGCATTTACAATATTCATTGATTTTTGCCATTGAAAAACATCATGTTATTCATATACCAGAAATGTTTGAAGCTACTGACTGAATGAAAGGAGCTGGCATCTCACTCTCTTTGAATCTTCTTTATCATGCTAGGATTAGCAGGAAAAAGCAAAAAATTTCCGAATTGCACCTTGCAATGTGGAGATATTACTGTTTGTGCATTTACAATATTCATTGATTTTTGCCATTGAAAAACATGTTTTTCATATACAAGAAATGTTTGAAGCTACTGACTGAATGAAAGGAGCTGGCATCTCACTCTCTTTGAATCTTCTTTATCATGCTAGGATTAGCAGGATAAAGCAAAAAATTTCAGAATTGCACCTTGCAATGTGGAGATATTACTGTTTGTGCATTTACAATATTCATTGATTTTTGCCATTGAAAAACATGTTTTTCATATACCAGAAATGTTTGAAGCTACTGACTGAATGAAAGGAGCTGGCATCTCACTCTCTTTGAATCTTCTTTATCATGCTAGGATTAACAGGAAAAAGCAAAAAATTTCAGAATTGCACCTTGCAATGTGGAGATATTACTGTTTGTGCATTTACAATATTCATTGATTTTTGCCATTGAAAAACGTCCAGAAATGTTTGAAGCTACTGACTGAATGAAAGGAGCTGGCATCTCACTCTCTTTGAATCTTCTTTATCATGCTAGGATTAGCAGGAAAAAGCAAAAAATTTCAGAATTGCACCTTGCAATGTGGAGATATTACTGTTTGTGCATTTACAATATTCATTGATTTTTGCCATTGAAAAACATGTTTTTCATATACCAGAAATGTTTGAAGCTACTGACTGAATGAAAGGAGCTGGCATCTCACTCTTTGAATCTTCTTTATCATGCTAGGATTAGCAGGAAAAAGCAAACAATTTCAGAATTGCACCTTGCAATGTGGAGATATTACTGTTTGTGCATTTACAATATTCATTGATTTTTGCCATTGAAAAACATGTTTTTCATATACCAGAAATGTTTGAAGCTACTGACTGAATGAAAGGAGCTGGCATCTCACTCTCTTTGAATCTTCTTTATCATGCTAGGATTAACAGGAAAAAGCTAACAATTTCAGAATTGCACCGTGCAATGTGGAGATATTACTGTTTGTGCATTTACAATATTCATTGATTTTTGCCATTGAAAAACATGTTTTTCATATACCAGAAATGTTTGAAGCTACTGACTGAATGAAAGGAGCTGGCATCTCACTCTCTTTGAATCTTCTTTATCATGCTAGGATTAGCAGGAAAAAGCAAAAAATTTCAGAATTGCACCTTGCAATGTGGAGATATTACTGTTTGTGCATTTACAATATTCATTGATTTTTGCCATTGAAAAACATGTTTTTCATATACCAGAAATGTTTGAAGCTACTGACTGAATGAAAGGAGCTGGCATCTCACTCTCTTTGAATCTTCTTTATCATGCAAGGATTAACAGGAAAAAGCAAAAAATTTCAGAATTGCACCTTGCAATGTGGAGATATTACTGTTTGTGCATTTACAATATTCATTGATTTTTGCCATTGAAAAACATGTTTTTCATATACCAGAAATGTTTGAAGCTACTGACTGAATGAAAGGAGCTGGCATCTCACTCTCTTTGAATCTTCTTTATCATGCTAGGATTAACAGGAAAAAGCTAAAAATTTCAGAATTGCACCGTGCAATGTGGAGATATTACTGTTTGTGCATTTACAATATTCATTGATTTTTGCCATTGAAAAACATGTTTTTCATATACCAGAAATGTTTGAAGCTACTGACTGAATGAAAGGAGCTGGCATCTCACTCTCTTTGAATCTTCTTTATCATGCTAGGATTAGCAGGAAAAAGCAAAAAATTTCAGAATTGCACCTTGCAATGTGGAGATATTACTGTTTGTGCATTTACAATATTCATTGATTTTTGCCATTGAAAAACATGTTTTTCATATACCAGAAATGTTTGAAGCTACTGACTGAATGAAAGGAGCTGGCATCTCACTCTCTTTGAATCTTCTTTATCATGCTAGGATTAACAGGAAAAAGCAAAAAATTTCAGAATTGCACCTTGCAATGTGGAGATATTACTGTTTGTGCATTTACAATATTCATTGATTTTTGCCATTGAAAAACATGTTTTTCATATACCAGAAATGTTTGAAGCTACTGACTGAATGAAAGGAGCTGGCATCTCACTCTCTTTGAATCTTCTTTATCATGCTAGGATTAACAGGAAAAAGCTAAAAATTTCAGAATTGCACCGTGCAATGTGGAGATATTACTGTTTGTGCATTTACAATATTCATTGATTTTTGCCATTGAAAAACATGTTTTTCATATACCAGAAATGTTTGAAGCTACTGACTGAATGAAAGGAGCTGGCATCTCACTCTCTTTGAATATTCTTTATCATGCTAGGATTAGCAGGAAAAAGCAAAAAATCTCAGAATTGCACCTTGCAATGTGGAGATATTACTGTTTGTGCATTTACAATATTCATTGATTTTTGCCATTGAAAAACATGTTTTTCATATACCAGAAATGTTTGAAGCTACTGACTGAATGAAAGGAGCTGGCATCTCACTCTCTTTGAATCTTCTTTATCATGCTAGGATTAACAGGAAAAAGCTAAAAATTTCAGAATTGCACCGTGCAATGTGGAGATATTACTGTTTGTGCATTTACAATATTCATTGATTTTTGCCATTGAAAAACATGTTTTTCATATACCAGAAATGTTTGAAGCTACTGACTGAATGAAAGGAGCTGGCATCTCACTCTCTTTGAATCTTCTTTATCATGCTAGGATTAGCAGGAAAAAGCAAAAAATTTCAGAATTGCACCTTGCAATGTGGAGATATTACTGTTTGTGCATTTACAATATTCATTGATTTTTGCCATTGAAAAACATGTTTTTCATATACCAGAAATGTTTGAAGCTACTGACTGAATGAAAGGAGCTGGCATCTCACTCTCTTTGAATCTTCTTTATCATGCTAGGATTAACAGGAAAAAGCAAAAAATTTCAGAATTGCACCTTGCAATGTGGAGATATTACTGTTTGTGCATTTACAATATTCATTGATTTTTGCCATTGAAAAACATGTTTTTCATATACCAGAAATGTTTGAAACTACTGACTGAATGAAAGGAGCTGGCATCTCACTCTCTTTGAATCTTCTTTATCATGCTAGGATTAACAGGAAAAAGCTAAAAATTTCAGAATTGCACCGTGCAATGTGGAGATATTACTGTTTGTGCATTTACAATATTCATTGATTTTTGCCATTGAAAAACATGTTTTTCATATACCAGAAATGTTTGAAGCTACTGACTGAATGAAAGGAGCTGGCATCTCACTCTCTTTGAATCTTCTTTATCATGCTAGGATTAGCAGGAAAAAGCAAAAAATTTCAGAATTGCACCTTGCAATGTGGAGATATTACTGTTTGTGCATTTACAATATTCATTGATTTTTGCCATTGAAAAACATGTTTTTCATATACCAGAAATGTTTGAAGCTACTGACTGAATGAAAGGAGCTGGCATCTCACTCTCTTTGAATCTTCTTTATCATGCTAGGATTAGCAGGAAAAAGCAAAAAATTTCAGAATTGCACCTTGCAATGTGGAGATATTACTGTTTGTGCATTTACAATATTCATTAATTTTTGCCATCGAAAAACGTCCAGAAATGTTTGAAGCTACTGACTGAATGAAAGGAGCTGGCATCTCACTCTCTTTGAATCTTCTTTATCATGCTAGGATTAACAGGAAAAAGCTAAAAATTTCAGAATTGCACCGTGCAATGTCGAGATATTACTGTTTGTGCATTTACAATATTCATTGATTTTTGCCATTGAAAAACATGTTTTTCATATACCAGAAATGTTTGAAGCTACTGACTGAATGAAAGGAGCTGGCATCTCACTCTCTTTGAATCTTCTTTATCATGCTAGGATTAACAGGAAAAAGCAAAAAATTTCAGAATTGCACCTTGCAATGTGGAGATATTACTGTTTGTGCATTTACAATATTCATTGATTTTTGCCATTGAAAAACATGTTTTTCATATACCAGAAATGTTTGAAGCTACTGACTGAATGAAAGGAGCTGGCATCTCTCTTTGAATCTTCTATATCATGCTAGGATTAACAGGAAAAAGCTAAAAATTTCAGAATTGCACCGTGCAATGTGGAGATATTACTGTTTGTGCATTTACAATATTCATTGATTTTTGCCATTGAAAAACATGTTTTTCATATACCAGAAATGTTTGAAGCTACTGACTGAATGAAAGGAGCTGGCATCTCACTCTCTTTGAATCTTCTTTATCATGCTAGGATTAACAGGAAAAGGCAAAAAATTTCAGAATTGCACCTTGCAATGTGGAGATATTACTGTTTGTGCATTTACAATATTCATTGATTTTTGCCATTGAAAAACATGTTTTTCATATACCAGAAATGTTTGAAGCTACTGACTGAATGAAAGGAGCTGGCATCTCTCTTTGAATCTTCTTTATCATGCTAGGATTAACAGGAAAAAGCTAAAAATTTCAGAATTGCACCGTGCAATGTGGAGATATTACTGTTTGTGCATTTACAATATTCATTGATTTTTGCCATTGAAAAACATGTTTTTCATATACCAGAAATGTTTGAAGCTACTGACTGAATGAAAGGAGCTGGCATCTCACTCTCTTTGAATCTTCTTTATCATGCTAGGATTAGCAGGAAAAAGCAAAAAATTTCAGAATTGCACCTTGCAATGTGGAGATATTACTGTTTGTGCATTTACAATATTCATTGATTTTTGCCATTGAAAAACATGTTTTTCATATACCAGAAATGTTTGAAGCTACTGACTGAATGAAAGGAGCTGGCATCTCACTCTCTTTGAATCTTCTTTATCATGCTAGGATTAACAGGAAAAAGCTAAAAATTTCAGAATTGCACCGTGCAATGTGGAGATATTACTGTTTGTGCATTTACAATATTCATTGATTTTTGCCATTGAAAAACGTTTTTCATATACCAGAAATGTTTGAAGCTACTGACTGAATGAAAGGAGCTGGCATCTCACTCTCTTTGAATCTTCTTTATCATGCTAGGATTAGCAGGAAAAAGCAAAAAATTTCAGAATTGCACCTTGCAATGTGGAGATATTACTGTTTGTGCATTTACAATATTCATTGATTTTTGCCATTGAAAAACATGTTTTTCATATACCAGAAATGTTTGAAGCTACTGACTGAATGAAAGGAGCTGGCATCTCACTCTCTTTGAATCTTCTTTATCATGCTAGGATTAACAGGAAAAAGCAAAAAATTTCAGAATTGCACCTTGCAATGTGGAGATATTACTGTTTGTGCATTTACAATATTCATTGATTTTTGCCATTGAAAAACATGTTTTTCATATACCAGAAATGTTTGAAGCTACTGACTGAATGAAAGGAGCTGGCATCTCACTCTCTTTGAATCTTCTTTATCATGCTAGGATTAACAGGAAAAAGCAAAAAATTTCAGAATTGCACCTTGCAATGTGGAGATATTACTGTTTGTGCATTTACAATATTCATTGATTTTTGCCATTGAAAAACATGTTTTTCATATACCAGAAATGTTTGAAGCTACTGACTGAATGAAAGGAGCTGGCATCTCACTCTCTTTGAATCTTCTTTATCATGCTAGGATTAACAGGAAAAAGCAAAAAATTTCAGAATTGCACCTTGCAATGTGGAGATATTACTGTTTGTGCATTTACAATATTCATTGATTTTTGCCATTGAAAAACATGTTTTTCATATACCAGAAATGTTTGAAGCTACTGACTGAATGAAAGGAGCTGGCATCTCACTCTCTTTGAATCTTCTTTATCATGCTAGGATTAACAGGAAAAAGCTAAAAATTTCAGAATTGCACCGTGCAATGTGGAGATATTACTGTTTGTGCATTTACAATATTCATTGATTTTTGCCATTGAAAAACATGTTTTTCATATACCAGAAATGTTTGAAGCTACTGACTGAATGAAAGGAGCTGGCATCTCACTCTCTTTGAATCTTCTTTATCATGCTAGGATTAGCAGGAAAAAGCAAAAAATTTCAGAATTGCACCTTGCAATGTGGAGATATTACTGTTTGTGCATTTACAATATTCATTGATTTTTGCCATTGAAAAACATGTTTTTCATATACCAGAAATGTTTGAAGCTACTGACTGAATGAAAGGAGCTGGCATCTCACTCTCTTTGAATCTTCTTTATCATGCTAGGATTAACAGGAAAAAGCTAAAAATTTCAGAATTGCACCGTGCAATGTGGAGATATTACTGTTTGTGCATTTACAATATTCATTGATTTTTGCCATTGAAAAACATGTTTTTCATATACCAGAAATGTTTGAAGCTACTGACTGAATGAAAGGAGCTGGCATCTCACTCTCTTTGAATCTTCTTTATCATGCTAGGATTAGCAGGAAAAAGCAAAAAATTTCAGAATTGCACCTTGCAATGTGGAGATATTACTGTTTGTGCATTTACAATATTCATTGATTTTTGCCATTGAAAAACATGTTTTTCATATACCAGAAATGTTTGAAGCTACTGACTGAATGAAAGGAGCTGGCATCTCACTCTCTTTGAATCTTCTTTATCATGCTAGGATTAACAGGAAAAAGCAAAAAATTTCAGAATTGCACCTTGCAATGTGGAGATATTACTGTTTGTGCATTTACAATATTCATTGATTTTTGCCATTGAAAAACATGTTTTTCATATACCAGAAATGTTTGAAGCTACTGACTGAATGAAAGGAGCTGGCATCTCACTCTCTTTGAATCTTCTTTATCATGCTAGGATTAACAGGAAAAAGCTAAAAATTTCAGAATTGCACCGTGCAATGTGGAGATATTACTGTTTGTGCATTTACAATATTCATTGATTTTTGCCATTGAAAAACATGTTTTTCATATACCAGAAATGTTTGAAGCTACTGACTGAATGAAAGGAGCTGGCATCTCACTCTCTTTGAATCTTCTTTATCATGCTAGGATTAGCAGGAAAAAGCAAAAAATTTCAGAATTGCACCTTGCAATGTGGAGATATTACTGTTTGTGCATTTACAATATTCATTGATTTTTGCCATTGAAAAACATGTTTTTCATATACCAGAAATGTTTGAAGCTACTGACTGAATGAAAGAAGCTGGCATCTCACTCTCTTTGAATCTTCTTTATCATGCTAGGATTAGCAGGAAAAAGCAAAAAATTTCAGAATTGCACTTTGCAATGTGGAGATATTACTGTTTGTGCATTTACAATATTCATTAATTTTTGCCATTGAAAAACGTCCAGAAATGTTTGAAGCTACTGACTGAATGAAAGGAGCTGGCATCTCACTCTCTTTGAATCTTCTTTATCATGCTAGGATTAACAGGAAAAAGCTAAAAATTTCAGAATTGCACCGTGCAATGTGGAGATATTACTGTTTGTGCATTTACAATATTCATTGATTTTTGCCATTGAAAAACATGTTTTTCATATACCAGAAATGTTTGAAGCTACTGACTGAATGAAAGGAGCTGGCATCTCACTCTCTTTGAATCTTCTTTATCATGCTAGGATTAGCAGGAAAAAGCAAAAAATTTCAGAATTGCACCTTGCAATGTGGAGATATTACTGTTTGTGCATTTACAATATTCATTGATTTTTGCCATTGAAAAACATGTTTTTCATATACCAGAAATGTTTGAAGCTACTGACTGAATGAAAGGAGCTGGCATCTCACTCTCTTTGAATCTTCTTTATCATGCTAGGATTAACAGGAAAAAGCTAAAAATTTCAGAATTGCACCGTGCAATGTGGAGATATTACTGTTTGTGCATTTACAATATTCATTGATTTTTGCCATTGAAAAACATGTTTTTCATATACCAGAAATGTTTGAAGCTACTGACTGAATGAAAGGAGCTGGCATCTCACTCTCTTTGAATCTTCTTTATCATGCTAGGATTAGCAGGAAAAAGCAAAAAATTTCAGAATTGCACCTTGCAATGTGGAGATATTACTGTTTGTGCATTTACAATATTCATTGATTTTTGCCATTGAAAAACATGTTTTTCATATACCAGAAATGTTTGAAGCTACTGACTGAATGAAAGGAGCTGGCATCTCACTCTCTTTGAATCTTCTTTATCATGCTAGGATTAACAGGAAAAAGCAAAAAATTTCAGAATTGCACCTTGCAATGTGGAGATATTACTGTTTGTGCATTTACAATATTCATTGATTTTTGCCATTGAAAAACATGTTTTTCATATACCAGAAATGTTTGAAGCTACTGACTGAATGAAAGGAGCTGGCATCTCACTCTCTTTGAATCTTCTTTATCATGCTAGGATTAACAGGAAAAAGCTAAAAATTTCAGAATTGCACCGTGCAATGTGGAGATATTACTGTTTGTGCATTTACAATATTCATTGATTTTTGCCATTGAAAAACATGTTTTTCATATACCAGAAATGTTTGAAGCTACTGACTGAATGAAAGGAGCTGGCATCTCACTCTCTTTGAATCTTCTTTATCATGCTAGGATTAGCAGGAAAAAGCAAAAAATTTCAGAATTGCACCTTGCAATGTGGAGATATTACTGTTTGTGCATTTACAATATTCATTGATTTTTGCCATTGAAAAACATGTTTTTCATATACCAGAAATGTTTGAAGCTACTGACTGAATGAAAGGAGCTGGCATCTCACTCTCTTTGAATCTTCTTTATCATGCTAGGATTAGCAGGAAAAAGCAAAAAATTTCAGAATTGCACCTTGCAATGTGGAGATATTACTGTTTGTGCATTTACAATATTCATTAATTTTTGCCATTGAAACACGTCCAGAAATGTTTGAAGCTACTGACTGAATGAAAGGAGCTGGCATCTCACTCTCTTTGAATCTTCTTTATCATGCTAGGATTAACAGGAAAAAGCTAAAAATTTCAGAATTGCACCGTGCAATGTGGAGATATTACTGTTTGTGCATTTACAATATTCATTGATTTTTGCCATTGAAAAACATGTGTTTCATATACCAGAAATGTTTCAAGCTACTGACTGAATGAAAGGAGCTGGCATCTCACTCTCTTTGAATCTTCTTTATCATGCTAGGATTAGCAGGAAAAAGCAAAAAATTTCAGAATTGCACCTTGCAATGTGGAGATATTACTGTTTGTGCATTTACAATATTCATTGATTTTTGCCATTGAAAAACATGTTTTTCATATACCAGAAATGTTTGAAGCTACTGACTGAATGAAAGGAGCTGGCATCTCACTCTCTTTGAATCTTCTTTATCATGCTAGGATTAACAGGAAAAAGCTAAAAATTTCAGAATTGCACCGTGCAATGTGGAGATATTACTGTTTGTGCATTTACAATATTCATTGATTTTTGCCATTGAAAAACATGTTTTTCATATACCAGAAATGTTTGAAGCTACTGACTGAATGAAAGGAGCTGGCATCTCACTCTCTTTGAATCTTCTTTATCATGCTAGGATTAGCAGGAAAAAGCAAAAAATTTCAGAATTGCACCTTGCAATGTGGAGATATTACTGTTTGTGCATTTACAATATTCATTGATTTTTGCCATTGAAAAACATGTTTTTCATATACCAGAAATGTTTGAAGCTACTGACTGAATGAAAGGAGCTGGCATCTCACTCTCTTTGAATCTTCTTTATCATGCTAGGATTAACAGGAAAAAGCAAAAAATTTCAGAATTGCACCTTGCAATGTGGAGATATTACTGTTTGTGCATTTACAATATTCATTGATTTTTGCCATTGAAAAACATGTTTTTCATATACCAGAAATGTTTGAAGCTACTGACTGAATGAAAGGAGCTGGCATCTCACTCTCTTTGAATCTTCTTTATCATGCTAGGATTAACAGGAAAAAGCTAAAAATTTCAGAATTGCACCGTGCAATGTGGAGATATTACTGTTTGTGCATTTACAATATTCATTGATTTTTGCCATTGAAAAACATGTTTTTCATATACCAGAAATGTTTGAAGCTACTGACTGAATGAAAGGAGCTGGCATCTCACTCTCTTTGAATCTTCTTTATCATGCTAGGATTAGCAGGAAAAAGCAAAAAATTTCAGAATTGCACCTTGCAATGTGGAGATATTACTGTTTGTGCATTTACAATATTCATTGATTTTTGCCATTGAAAAACATGTTTTTCATATACCAGAAATGTTTGAAGCTACTGACTGAATGAAAGGAGCTGGCATCTCACTCTCTTTGAATCTTCTTTATCATGCTAGGATTAGCAGGAAAAAGCAAAAAAATTTCAGAATTGCACCTTGCAATGTGGAGATATTACTGTTTGTGCATTTACAATATTCATTAATTTTTGCCATTGAAAAACGTCCAGAAATGTTTGAAGCTACTGACTGAATGAAAGGAGCTGGCATCTCACTCTCTTTGAATCTTCTTTATCATGCTAGGATTAACAGGAAAAAGCTAAAAATTTCAGAATTGCACCGTGCAATGTGGAGATATTACTGTTTGTGCATTTACAATATTCATTGATTTTTGCCATTGAAAAACATGTGTTTCATATACCAGAAATGTTTCAAGCTACTGACTGAATGAAAGGAGCTGGCATCTCACTCTCTTTGAATCTTCTTTATCATGCTAGGATTAGCAGGAAAAAGCAAAAAATTTCAGAATTGCACCTTGCAATGTGGAGATATTACTGTTTGTGCATTTACAATATTCATTGATTTTTGCCATTGAAAAACATGTTTTTCATATACCAGAAATGTTTGAAGCTACTGACTGAATGAAAGGAGCTGGCATCTCACTCTCTTTGAATCTTCTTTATCATGCTAGGATTAACAGGAAAAAGCTAAAAATTTCAGAATTGCACCGTGCAATGTGGAGATATTACTGTTTGTGCATTTACAATATTCATTGATTTTTGCCATTGAAAAACATGTTTTTCATATACCAGAAATGTTTGAAGCTACTGACTGAATGAAAGGAGCTGGCATCTCACTCTCTTTGAATCTTCTTTATCATGCTAGGATTAGCAGGAAAAAGCAAAAAATTTCAGAATTGCACCTTGCAATGTGGAGATATTACTGTTTGTGCATTTACAATATTCATTGATTTTTGCCATTGAAAAACATGTTTTTCATATACCAGAAATGTTTGAAGCTACTGACTGAATGAAAGGAGCTGGCATCTCACTCTCTTTGAATCTTCTTTATCATGCTAGGATTAACAGGAAAAAGCAAAAAATTTCAGAATTGCACCTTGCAATGTGGAGATATTACTGTTTGTGCATTTACAATATTCATTGATTTTTGCCATTGAAAAACATGTTTTTCATATACCAGAAATGTTTGAAGCTACTGACTGAATGAAAGGAGCTGGCATCTCACTCTCTTTGAATCTTCTTTATCATGCTAGGATTAACAGGAAAAGCTAAAAATTTCAGAATTGCACCGTGCAATGTGGAGATATTACTGTTTGTGCATTTACAATATTCATTGATTTTTGCCATTGAAAAACATGTTTTTCATATACCAGAAATGTTTGAAGCTACTGACTGAATGAAAGGAGCTGGCATCTCACTCTCTTTGAATCTTCTTTATCATGCTAGAATTAGCAGGAAAAAGCAAAAAATTTCAGAATTGCACCTTGCAATGTGGAGATATTACTGTTTGTGCATTTACAATATTCATTGATTTTTGCCATTGAAAAACATGTTTTTCATATACCAGAAATGTTTGAAGCTACTGACTGAATGAAAGGAGCTGGCATCTCACTCTCTTTGAATCTTCTTTATCATGCTAGGATTAACAGGAAAAAGCTAAAAATTTCAGAATTGCACCGTGCAATGTGGAGATATTACTGTTTGTGCATTTACAATATTCATTGATTTTTGCCATTGAAAAACATGTTTTTCATATACCAGAAATGTTTGAAGCTACTGACTGAATGAAAGGAGCTGGCATCTCACTCTCTTTGAATCTTCTTTATCATGCTAGGATTAACAGGAAAAAGCAAAAAATTTCAGAATTGCACCTTGCAATGTGGAGATATTACTGTTTGTGCATTTACAATATTCATTGATTTTTGCCATTGAAAAACATGTTTTTCATATACCAGAAATGTTTGAAGCTACTGACTGAATGAAAGGAGCTGGCATCTCACTCTCTTTGAATCTTCTTTATCATGCTAGGATTAACAGGAAAAAGCTAAAAATTTCAGAATTGCACCGTGCAATGTGGAGATATTACTGTTTGTGCATTTACAATATTCATTGATTTTTGCCATTGAAAAACATGTTTTTCATATACCAGAAATGTTTGAAGCTACTGACTGAATGAAAGGAGCTGGCATCTCACTCTCTTTGAATATTCTTTATCATGCTAGGATTAGCAGGAAAAAGCAAAAAATTTCAGAATTGCACCTTGCAATGTGGAGATATTACTGTTTGTGCATTTACAATATTCATTGATTTTTGCCATTGAAAAACATGTTTTTCATATACCAGAAATGTTTGAAGCTACTGACTGAATGAAAGGAGCTGGCATCTCACTCTCTTTGAATCTTCTTTATCATGCTAGGATTAACAGGAAAAAGCTAAAAATTTCAGAATTGCACCGTGCAATGTGGAGATATTACTGTTTGTGCATTTACAATATTCATTGATTTTTGCCATTGAAAAACATGTTTTTCATATACCAGAAATGTTTGAAGCTACTGACTGAATGAAAGGAGCTGGCATCTCACTCTCTTTGAATCTTCTTTATCATGCTAGGATTAGCAGGAAAAAGCAAAAAATTTCAGAATTGCACCTTGCAATGTGGAGATATTACTGTTTGTGCATTTACAATATTCATTGATTTTTGCCATTGAAAAACATGTTTTTCATATACCAGAAATGTTTGAAGCTACTGACTGAATGAAAGGAGCTGGCATCTCACTCTCTTTGAATCTTCTTTATCATGCTAGGATTAGCAGGAAAAAGCAAAAAATTTCAGAATTGCCCCTTGCAATGTGGAGATATTACTGTTTGTGCATTTACAATATTCATTAATTTTTGCCATTGAAAAACGTCCAGAAATGTTTGAAGCTACTGACTGAATGAAAGGAGCTGGCATCTCACTCTCTTTGAATCTACTTTATCATGCTAGGATTAACAGGAAAAAGCTAAAAATTTCAGAATTGCACCGTGCAATGTGGAGATATTACTGTTTGTGCATTTACAATATTCATTGATTTTTGCCATTGAAAAACATGTTTTTCATATACCAGAAATGTTTGAAGCTACTGACTGAATGAAAGGAGCTGGCATCTCACTCTCTTTGAATCTTCTTTATCATGCTAGGATTAACAGGAAAAAGCAAAAAATTTCAGAATTGCACCTTGCAATGTGGAGATATTACTGTTTGTGCATTTACAATATTCATTGATTTTTGCCATTGAAAAACATGTTTTTCATATACCAGAAATGTTTGAAGCTACTGACTGAATGAAAGGAGCTGGCATCTCTCTTTGAATCTTCTTTATCATGCTAGGATTAACAGGAAAAAGCAAAAAATTTCAGAATTGCACCTTGCAATGTGGAGATATTACTGTTTGTGCATTTACAATATTCATTGATTTTTGCCATTGAAAAACATGTTTTTCATATACCAGAAATGTTTGAAGCTACTGACTGAATGAAAGGAGCTGGCATCTCACTCTCTTTGAATCTTCTTTATCATGCTAGGATTAACAGGAAAAAGCAAAAAATTTCAGAATTGCACCTTGCAATGTGGAGATATTACTGTTTGTGCATTTACAATATTCATTGATTTTTGCCATTGAAAAACATGTTTTTCATATACCAGAAATGTTTGAAGCTACTGACTGAATGAAAGGAGCTGGCATCTCACTCTCTTTGAATCTTCTTTATCATGCTAGGATTAACAGGAAAAAGCTAAAAATTTCAGAATTGCACCGTGCAATGTGGAGATATTACTGTTTGTGCATTTACAATATTCATTGATTTTTGCCATTGAAAAACATGTTTTTCATATACCAGAAATGTTTGAAGCTACTGACTGAATGAAAGGAGCTGGCATCTCACTCTCTTTGAATCTTCTTTATCATGCTAGGATTAACAGGAAAAAGCAAAAAATTTCAGAATTGCACCTTGCAATGTGGAGATATTACTGTTTGTGCATTTACAATATTCATTGATTTTTGCCATTGAAAAACATGTTTTTCATATACCAGAAATGTTTGAAGCTACTGACTGAATGAAAGGAGCTGGCATCTCACTCTCTTTGAATCTTCTTTATCATGCTAGGATTAACAGGAAAAAGCTAAAAATTTCAGAATTGCACCGTGCAATGTGGAGATATTACTGTTTGTGCATTTACAATATTCATTGATTTTTGCCATTGAAAAACATGTTTTTCATATACCAGAAATGTTTGAAGCTACTGACTGAATGAAAGGAGCTGGCATCTCACTCTCTTTGAATCTTCTTTATCATGCTAGGATTAGCAGGAAAAAGCAAAAAATTTCAGAATTGCACCTTGCAATGTGGAGATATTACTGTTTGTGCATTTACAATATTCATTGATTTTTGCCATTGAAAAACATGTTTTTCATATACCAGAAATGTTTGAAGCTACTGACTGAATGAAAGGAGCTGGCATCTCACTCTCTTTGAATCTTCTTTATCATGCTAGGATTAACAGGAAAAAGCTAAAAATTTCAGAATTGCACCGTGCAATGTGGAGATATTACTGTTTGTGCATTTACAATATTCATTGATTTTTGCCATTGAAAAACATGTTTTTCATATACCAGAAATGTTTGAAGCTACTGACTGAATGAAAGGAGCTGGCATCTCACTCTCTTTGAATCTTCTTTATCATGCTAGGATTAGCAGGAAAAAGCAAAAAATTTCAGAATTGCACCTTGCAATGTGGAGATATTACTGTTTGTGCATTTACAATATTCATTGATTTTTGCCATTGAAAAACATGTTTTTCATATACCAGAAATGTTTGAAGCTACTGACTGAATGAAAGGAGCTGGCATCTCACTCTCTTTGAATCTTCTTTATCATGCTAGGATTAACAGGAAAAAGCAAAAAATTTCAGAATTGCACCTTGCAATGTGGAGATATTACTGTTTGTGCATTTACAATATTCATTGATTTTTGCCATTGAAAAACATGTTTTTCATATACCAGAAATGTTTGAAGCTACTGACTGAATGAAAGGAGCTGGCATCTCACTCTCTTTGAATCTTCTTTATCATGCTAGGATTAACAGGAAAAAGCTAAAAATTTCAGAATTGCACCGTGCAATGTGGAGATATTACTGTTTGTGCATTTACAATATTCATTGATTTTTGCAATTGAAAAACATGTTTTTCATATACCAGAAATGTTTGAAGCTACTGACTGAATGAAAGGAGCTGGCATCTCACTCTCTTTGAATCTTCTTTATCATGCTAGGATTAGCAGGAAAAAGCAAAAAATTTCAGAATTGCACCTTGCAATGTGGAGATATTACTGTTTGTGCATTTACAATATTCATTGATTTTTGCCATTGAAAAACATGTTTTTCATATACCAGAAATGTTTGAAGCTACTGACTGAATGAAAGGAGCTGGCATCTCACTCTCTTTGAATCTTCTTTATCATGCTAGGATTAGCAGGAAAAAGCAAAAAATTTCAGAATTGCACCTTGCAATGTGGAGATATTACTGTTTGTGCATTTACAATATTCATTAATTTTTGCCATTGAAAAACGTCCAGAAATGTTTGAAGCTACTGACTGAATGAAAGGAGCTGGCATCTCACTCTCTTTGAATCTTCTTTATCATGCTAGGATTAACAGGAAAAAGCTAAAAATTTCAGAATTGCACCGTGCAATGTGGAGATATTACTGTTTGTGCATTTACAATATTCATTGATTTTTGCCATTGAAAAACATGTTTTTCATATACCAGAAATGTTTGAAGCTACTGACTGAATGAAAGGAGCTGGCATCTCACTCTCTTTGAATCTTCTTTATCATGCTAGGATTAGCAGGAAAAAGCAAAAAATTTCAGAATTGCACCTTGCAATGTGGAGATATTATTGTTTGTGCATTTACAATATTCATTGATTTTTGCCATTGAAAAACATGTTTTTCATATACCAGAAATGTTTGAAGCTACTGACTGAATGAAAGGAGCTGGCATCTCACTCTCTTTGAATCTTCTTTATCATGCTAGGATTAACAGGAAAAAGCTAAAAATTTCAGAATTGCACCGTGCAATGTGGAGATATTACTGTTTGTGCATTTACAATATTCATTGATTTTTGCCATTGAAAAACATGTTTTTCAT
>NW_027371701.1:0-24296 GCF_046119375.1 Phyllobates terribilis
AGAAATGTTTGAAGCTACTGACTGAATGAAAGGAGCTGGCATCTCACTCTCTTTGAATCTTCTTTATCATGCTAGGATTCACAGGAAAAAGCTAAAAATTTCAGAATTGCACCGTGCAATGTGGAGATATTACTGTTTGTGCATTTACAATATTCATTGATTTTTGCCATTGAAAAACATGTTTTTCATATACCAGAAATGTTTGAAGCTACTGACTGAATGAAAGGAGCTGGCATCTCACTCTCTTTGAATCTTCTTTATCATGCTAGGATTAGCAGGAAAAAGCAAAAAATTTCAGAATTGCACCTTGCAATGTGGAGATATTACTGTTTGTGCATTTACAATATTCATTGATTTTTGCCATTGAAAAACGTTTTTCATATACCAGAAATGTTTGAAGCTACTGACTGAATGAAAGGAGCTGGCATCTCACTCTCTTTGAATCTTTATCATGCTAGGATTAACAGGAAAAAGCTAAAAATTTCAGAATTGCACCGTGCAATGTGGAGATATTACTGTTTGTGCATTTACAATATTCATTGATTTTTGCCATTGAAAAACATGTTTTTCATATACCAGAAATGTTTGAAGCTACTGACTGAATGAAAGGAGCTGGCATCTCACTCTCTTTGAATCTTCTTTATCATGCTAGGATTAGCAGGAAAAAGCAAAAAATTTCAGAATTGCACCTTGCAATGTGGAGATATTACTGTTTGTGCATTTACAATATTCATTGATTTTTGCCATTGAAAAACATGTTTTTCATATACCAGAAATGTTTGAAGCTACTGACTGAATGAAAGGAGCTGGCATCTCACTCTCTTTGAATCTTCTTTATCATGCTAGGATTAACAGGAAAAAGCAAAAAATTTCAGAATTGCACCTTGCAATGTGGAGATATTACTGTTTGTGCATTTACAATATTCATTGATTTTTGCCATTGAAAAACATGTTTTTCATATACCAGAAATGTTTGAAGCTACTGACTGAATGAAAGGAGCTGGCATCTCACTCTCTTTGAATCTTCTTTATCATGCTAGGATTAACAGGAAAAAGCTAAAAATTTCAGAATTGCACCGTGCAATGTGGAGATATTACTGTTTGTGCATTTACAATATTCATTGATTTTTGCCATTGAAAAACATGTTTTTCATATACCAGAAATGTTTGAAGCTACTGACTGAATGAAAGGAGCTGGCATCTCACTCTCTTTGAATCTTCTTTATCATGCTAGGATTAGCAGGAAAAAGCAAAAAATTTCAGAATTGCACCTTGCAATGTGGAGATATTACTGTTTGTGCATTTACAATATTCATTGATTTTTGCCATTGAAAAACATGTTTTTCATATACCAGAAATGTTTGAAGCTACTGACTGAATGAAAGGAGCTGGCATCTCACTCTCTTGAATCTTCTTTATCATGCTAGGATTAACAGGAAAAAGCTAAAAATTTCAGAATTGCACCGTGCAATGTGGAGATATTACTGTTTGTGCATTTACAATATTCATTGATTTTTGCCATTGAAAAACATGTTTTTCATATACCAGAAATGTTTGAAGCTACTGACTGAATGAAAGGAGCTGGCATCTCACTCTCTTTGAATCTTCTTTATCATGCTAGGATTAGCAGGAAAAAGCAAAAAATTTCAGAATTGCACCTTGCAATGTGGAGATATTACTGTTTGTGCATTTACAATATTCATTGATTTTTGCCATTGAAAAACATGTTTTTCATATACCAGAAATGTTTGAAGCTACTGACTGAATGAAAGGAGCTGGCATCTCACTCTCTTTGAATCTTCTTTATCATGCTAGGATTAACAGGAAAAAGCTAAAAATTTCAGAATTGCACCGTGCAATGTGGAGATATTACTGTTTGTGCATTTACAATATTCATTGATTTTTGCCATTGAAAAACATGTTTTTCATATACCAGAAATGTTTGAAGCTACTGACTGAATGAAAGGAGCTGGCATCTCACTCTCTTTGAATCTTCTTTATCATGCTAGGATTAGCAGGAAAAAGCAAAAAATTTCAGAATTGCACCTTGCAATGTGGAGATATTACTGTTTGTGCATTTACAATATTCATTGATTTTTGCCATTGAAAAACATGTTTTTCATATACCAGAAATGTTTGAAGCTACTGACTGAATGAATGAAAGGAGCTGGCATCTCACTCTCTTTGAATCTTCTTTATCATGCTAGGATTAACAAGAAAAAGCTAAAAATTTCAGAATTGCACCGTGCAATGTGGAGATATTACTGTTTGTGCATTTACAATATTCATTGATTTTTGCCATTGAAAAACATGTTTTTCATATACCAGAAATGTTTGAAGCTACTGACTGAATGAAAGGAGCTGGCATCTCACTCTCTTTGAATCTTCTTTATCATGCTAGGATTAACAGGAAAAGCTAAAAATTTCAGAATTGCACCGTGCAATGTGGAGATATTACTGTTTGTGCATTTACAATATTCATTGATTTTTGCCATTGAAAAACATGTTTTTCATATACCAGAAATGTTTGAAGCTACTGACTGAATGAAAGGAGCTGGCATCTCACTCTCTTTGAATCTTCTTTATCATGCTAGGATTAGCAGGAAAAAGCAAAAAATTTCAGAATTGCACCTTGCAATGTGGAGATATTACTGTTTGTGCATTTACAATATTCATTGATTTTTGCCATTGAAAAACATGTTTTTCATATACCAGAAATGTTTGAAGCTACTGACTGAATGAAAGGAGCTGGCATCTCACTCTCTTTGAATCTTCTTTATCATGCTAGGATTAACAGGAAAAAGCTAAAAATTTCAGAATTGCACCGTGCAATGTGGAGATATTACTGTTTGTGCATTTACAATATTCATTGATTTTTGCCATTGAAAAACATGTTTTTCATATACCAGAAATGTTTGAAGCTACTGACTGAATGAAAGGAGCTGGCATCTCACTCTCTTTGAATCTTCTTTATCATGCTAGGATTAGCAGGAAAAAGCAAAAAATTTCAGAATTGCACCTTGCAATGTGGAGATATTACTGTTTGTGCATTTACAATATTCATTGATTTTTGCCATTGAAAAACATGTTTTTCATATACCAGAAATGTTTGAAGCTACTGACTGAATGAAAGGAGCTGGCATCTCACTCTCTTTGAATCTTCTTTATCATGCTAGGATTAACAAGAAAAAGCTAAAAATTTCAGAATTGCACCGTGCAATGTGGAGATATTACTGTTTGTGCATTTACAATATTCATTGATTTTTGCCATTGAAAAACATGTTTTTCATATACCAGAAATGTTTGAAGCTACTGACTGAATGAAAGGAGCTGGCATCTCACTCTCTTTGAATCTTCTTTATCATGCTAGGATTCACAGGAAAAAGCTAAAAATTTCAGAATTGCACCGTGCAATGTGGAGATATTACTGTTTGTGCATTTACAATATTCATTGATTTTTGCCATTGAAAAACATGTTTTTCATATACCAGAAATGTTTGAAGCTACTGACTGAATGAAAGGAGCTGGCATCTCACTCTCTTTGAATCTTCTTTATCATGCTAGGATTAGCAGGAAAAAGCAAAAAATTTCAGAATTGCACCTTGCAATGTGGAGATATTACTGTTTGTGCATTTACAATATTCATTGATTTTTGCCATTGAAAAACGTTTTTCATATACCAGAAATGTTTGAAGCTACTGACTGAATGAAAGGAGCTGGCATCTCACTCTCTTTGAATCTTCTTTATCATGCTAGGATTAACAGGAAAAAGCTAAAAATTTCAGAATTGCACCGTGCAATGTGGAGATATTACTGTTTGTGCATTTACAATATTCATTGATTTTTGCCATTGAAAAACATGTTTTTCATATACCAGAAATGTTTGAAGCTACTGACTGAATGAAAGGAGCTGGCATCTCACTCTCTTTGAATCTTCTTTATCATGCTAGGATTAGCAGGAAAAAGCAAAAAATTTCAGAATTGCACCTTGCAATGTGGAGATATTACTGTTTGTGCATTTACAATATTCATTGATTTTTGCCATTGAAAAACATGTTTTTCATATACCAGAAATGTTTGAAGCTACTGACTGAATGAAAGGAGCTGGCATCTCACTCTCTTTGAATCTTCTTTATCATGCTAGGATTAGCAGGAAAAAGCAAAAAATTTCAGAATTGCACCTTGCAATGTGGAGATATTACTGTTTGTGCATTTACAATATTCATTGATTTTTGCCATTGAAAAACATGTTTTTCATATACCAGAAATGTTTGAAGCTACTGACTGAATGAAAGGAGCTGGCATCTCACTCTCTTTGAATCTTCTTTATCATGCTAGGATTAGCAGGAAAAAGCAAAAAATTTCAGAATTGCACCTTGCAATGTGGAGATATTACTGTTTGTGCATTTACAATATTCATTGATTTTTGCCATTGAAAAACATGTTTTTCATATACCAGAAATGTTTGAAGCTACTGACTGAATGAAAGGAGCTGGCATCTCACTCTCTTTGAATCTTCTTTATCATGCTAGGATTCACAGGAAAAAGCTAAAAATTTCAGAATTGCACCGTGCAATGTGGAGATATTACTGTTTGTGCATTTACAATATTCATTGATTTTTGCCATTGAAAAACATGTTTTTCATATACCAGAAATGTTTGAAGCTACTGACTGAATGAAAGGAGCTGGCATCTCACTCTCTTTGAATCTTCTTTATCATGCTAGGATTAGCAGGAAAAAGCAAAAAATTTCAGAATTGCACCTTGCAATGTGGAGATATTACTGTTTGTGCATTTACAATATTCATTGATTTTTGCCATTGAAAAACGTTTTTCATATACCAGAAATGTTTGAAGCTACTGACTGAATGAAAGGAGCTGGCATCTCACTCTCTTTGAATCTTCTTTATCATGCTAGGATTAACAGGAAAAAGCTAAAAATTTCAGAATTGCACCGTGCAATGTGGAGATATTACTGTTTGTGCATTTACAATATTC
Source organism: Phyllobates terribilis (assembly GCF_046119375.1). Classification (NCBI taxonomy): domain Eukaryota; kingdom Metazoa; phylum Chordata; class Amphibia; order Anura; family Dendrobatidae; genus Phyllobates; species Phyllobates terribilis. The sequence continues at coordinate 4,999 of NW_027371701.1, forward strand.
ATTGATTTTTGCCATTGAAAAACATGTTTTTCATATACCAGAAATGTTTGAAGCTACTGACTGAATGAAAGGAGCTGGCATCTCACTCTCTTTGAATCTTCTTTATCATGCTAGGATTAGCAGGAAAAAGCAAAAAATTTCAGAATTGCACCTTGCAATGTGGAGATATTACTGTTTGTGCATTTACAATATTCATTGATTTTTGCCATTGAAAAACATGTTTTTCATATACCAGAAATGTTTGAAGCTACTGACTGAATGAAAGGAGCTGGCATCTCACTCTCTTTGAATCTTCTTTATCATGCTAGGATTAACAGGAAAAAGCAAAAAATTTCAGAATTGCACCTTGCAATGTGGAGATATTACTGTTTGTGCATTTACAATATTCATTGATTTTTGCCATTGAAAAACATGTTTTTCATATACCAGAAATGTTTGAAGCTACTGACTGAATGAAAGGAGCTGGCATCTCACTCTCTTTGAATCTTCTTTATCATGCTAGGATTAACAGGAAAAAGCTAAAAATTTCAGAATTGCACCGTGCAATGTGGAGATATTACTGTTTGTGCATTTACAATATTCATTGATTTTTGCCATTGAAAAACATGTTTTTCATATACCAGAAATGTTTGAAGCTACTGACTGAATGAAAGGAGCTGGCATCTCACTCTCTTTGAATCTTCTTTATCATGCTAGGATTAGCAGGAAAAAGCAAAAAATTTCAGAATTGCACCTTGCAATGTGGAGATATTACTGTTTGTGCATTTACAATATTCATTGATTTTTGCCATTGAAAAACATGTTTTTCATATACCAGAAATGTTTGAAGCTACTGACTGAATGAAAGGAGCTGGCATCTCACTCTCTTTGAATCTTCTTTATCATGCTAGGATTAACAGGAAAAAGCTAAAAATTTCAGAATTGCACCGTGCAATGTGGAGATATTACTGTTTGTGCATTTACAATATTCATTGATTTTTGCCATTGAAAAACATGTTTTTCATATACCAGAAATGTTTGAAGCTACTGACTGAATGAAAGGAGCTGGCATCTCACTCTCTTTGAATCTTCTTTATCATGCTAGGATTAGCAGGAAAAAGCAAAAAATTTCAGAATTGCACCTTGCAATGTGGAGATATTACTGTTTGTGCATTTACAATATTCATTGATTTTTGCCATTGAAAAACATGTTTTTCATATACCAGAAATGTTTGAAGCTACTGACTGAATGAAAGGAGCTGGCATCTCACTCTCTTTGAATCTTCTTTATCATGCTAGGATTAACAAGAAAAAGCTAAAAATTTCAGAATTGCACCGTGCAATGTGGAGATATTACTGTTTGTGCATTTACAATATTCATTGATTTTTGCCATTGAAAAACATGTTTTTCATATACCAGAAATGTTTGAAGCTACTGACTGAATGAAAGGAGCTGGCATCTCACTCTCTTTGAATCTTCTTTATCATGCTAGGATTCACAGGAAAAAGCTAAAAATTTCAGAATTGCACCGTGCAATGTGGAGATATTACTGTTTGTGCATTTACAATATTCATTGATTTTTGCCATTGAAAAACATGTTTTTCATATACCAGAAATGTTTGAAGCTACTGACTGAATGAAAGGAGCTGGCATCTCACTCTCTTTGAATCTTCTTTATCATGCTAGGATTAGCAGGAAAAAGCAAAAAATTTCAGAATTGCACCTTGCAATGTGGAGATATTACTGTTTGTGCATTTACAATATTCATTGATTTTTGCCATTGAAAAACATGTTTTTCATATACCAGAAATGTTTGAAGCTACTGACTGAATGAAAGGAGCTGGCATCTCACTCTCTTTGAATCTTCTTTATCATGCTAGGATTAACAAGAAAAAGCTAAAAATTTCAGAATTGCACCGTGCAATGTGGAGATATTACTGTTTGTGCATTTACAATATTCATTGATTTTTGCCATTGAAAAACATGTTTTTCATATACCAGAAATGTTTGAAGCTACTGACTGAATGAAAGGAGCTGGCATCTCACTCTCTTTGAATCTTCTTTATCATGCTAGGATTAACAGGAAAAAGCTAAAAATTTCAGAATTGCACCGTGCAATGTGGAGATATTACTGTTTGTGCATTTACAACATTCATTGATTTTTGCCATTGAAAAACATGTTTTTCATATACCAGAAATGTTTGAAGCTACTGACTGAATGAAAGGAGCTGGCATCTCACTCTCTTTGAATCTTCTTTATCATGCTAGGATTAGCAGGAAAAAGCAAAAAATTTCAGAATTGCACCTTGCAATGTGGAGATATTACTGTTTGTGCATTTACAATATTCATTGATTTTTGCCATTGAAAAACATGTTTTTCATATACCAGAAATGTTTGAAGCTACTGACTGAATGAAAGGAGCTGGCATCTCACTCTCTTTGAATCTTCTTTATCATGCTAGGATTAACAGGAAAAAGCAAAAAATTTCAGAATTGCACCTTGCAATGTGGAGATATTACTGTTTGTGCATTTACAATATTCATTGATTTTTGCCATTGAAAAACATGTTTTTCATATACCAGAAATGTTTGAAGCTACTGACTGAATGAAAGGAGCTGGCATCTCACTCTCTTTGAATCTTCTTTATCATGCTAGGATTAGCAGGAAAAAGCAAAAAATTTCAGAATTGCACCTTGCAATGTGGAGATATTACTGTTTGTGCATTTACAATATTCATTGATTTTTGCCATTGAAAAACATGTTTTTCATATACCAGAAATGTTTGAAGCTACTGACTGAATGAAAGGAGCTGGCATCTCACTCTCTTTGAATCTTCTTTATCATGCTAGGATTCACAGGAAAAAGCTAAAAATTTCAGAATTGCACCGTGCAATGTGGAGATATTACTGTTTGTGCATTTACAATATTCATTGATTTTTGCCATTGAAAAACATGTTTTTCATATACCAGAAATGTTTGAAGCTACTGACTGAATGAAAGGAGCTGGCATCTCACTCTCTTTGAATCTTCTTTATCATGCTAGGATTAGCAGGAAAAAGCAAAAAATTTCAGAATTGCACCTTGCAATGTGGAGATATTACTGTTTGTGCATTTACAATATTCATTGATTTTTGCCATTGAAAAACGTTTTTCATATACCAGAAATGTTTGAAGCTACTGACTGAATGAAAGGAGCTGGCATCTCACTCTCTTTGAATCTTCTTTATCATGCTAGGATTAACAGGAAAAAGCTAAAAATTTCAGAATTGCACCGTGCAATGTGGAGATATTACTGTTTGTGCATTTACAATATTCATTGATTTTTGCCATTGAAAAACATGTTTTTCATATACCAGAAATGTTTGAAGCTACTGACTGAATGAAAGGAGCTGGCATCTCACTCTCTTTGAATCTTCTTTATCATGCTAGGATTAGCAGGAAAAAGCAAAAAATTTCAGAATTGCACCTTGCAATGTGGAGATATTACTGTTTGTGCATTTACAATATTCATTGATTTTTGCCATTGAAAAACATGTTTTTCATATACCAGAAATGTTTGAAGCTACTGACTGAATGAAAGGAGCTGGCATCTCACTCTCTTTGAATCTTCTTTATCATGCTAGGATTAACAGGAAAAAGCAAAAAATTTCAGAATTGCACCTTGCAATGTGGAGATATTACTGTTTGTGCATTTACAATATTCATTGATTTTTGCCATTGAAAAACATGTTTTTCATATACCAGAAATGTTTGAAGCTACTGACTGAATGAAAGGAGCTGGCATCTCACTCTCTTTGAATCTTCTTTATCATGCTAGGATTAACAGGAAAAAGCTAAAAATTTCAGAATTGCACCGTGCAATGTGGAGATATTACTGTTTGTGCATTTACAATATTCATTGATTTTTGCCATTGAAAAACATGTTTTTCATATACCAGAAATGTTTGAAGCTACTGACTGAATGAAAGGAGCTGGCATCTCACTCTCTTTGAATCTTCTTTATCATGCTAGGATTAGCAGGAAAAAGCAAAAAATTTCAGAATTGCACCTTGCAATGTGGAGATATTACTGTTTGTGCATTTACAATATTCATTGATTTTTGCCATTGAAAAACATGTTTTTCATATACCAGAAATGTTTGAAGCTACTGACTGAATGAAAGGAGCTGGCATCTCACTCTCTTTGAATCTTCTTTATCATGCTAGGATTAACAGGAAAAAGCTAAAAATTTCAGAATTGCACCGTGCAATGTGGAGATATTACTGTTTGTGCATTTACAATATTCATTGATTTTTGCCATTGAAAAACATGTTTTTCATATACCAGAAATGTTTGAAGCTACTGACTGAATGAAAGGAGCTGGCATCTCACTCTCTTTGAATCTTCTTTATCATGCTAGGATTAGCAGGAAAAAGCAAAAAATTTCAGAATTGCACCTTGCAATGTGGAGATATTACTGTTTGTGCATTTACAATATTCATTGATTTTTGCCATTGAAAAACATGTTTTTCATATACCAGAAATGTTTGAAGCTACTGACTGAATGAAAGGAGCTGGCATCTCACTCTCTTTGAATCTTCTTTATCATGCTAGGATTAACAAGAAAAAGCTAAAAATTTCAGAATTGCACCGTGCAATGTGGAGATATTACTGTTTGTGCATTTACAATATTCATTGATTTTTGCCATTGAAAAACATGTTTTTCATATACCAGAAATGTTTGAAGCTACTGACTGAATGAAAGGAGCTGGCATCTCACTCTCTTTGAATCTTCTTTATCATGCTAGGATTCACAGGAAAAAGCTAAAAATTTCAGAATTGCACCGTGCAATGTGGAGATATTACTGTTTGTGCATTTACAATATTCATTGATTTTTGCCATTGAAAAACATGTTTTTCATATACCAGAAATGTTTGAAGCTACTGACTGAATGAAAGGAGCTGGCATCTCACTCTCTTTGAATCTTCTTTATCATGCTAGGATTAGCAGGAAAAAGCAAAAAATTTCAGAATTGCACCTTGCAATGTGGAGATATTACTGTTTGTGCATTTACAATATTCATTGATTTTTGCCATTGAAAAACGTTTTTCATATACCAGAAATGTTTGAAGCTACTGACTGAATGAAAGGAGCTGGCATCTCACTCTCTTTGAATCTTCTTTATCATGCTAGGATTAACAGGAAAAAGCTAAAAATTTCAGAATTGCACCGTGCAATGTGGAGATATTACTGTTTGTGCATTTACAATATTCATTGATTTTTGCCATTGAAAAACATGTTTTTCATATACCAGAAATGTTTGAAGCTACTGACTGAATGAAAGGAGCTGGCATCTCACTCTCTTTGAATCTTCTTTATCATGCTAGGATTAGCAGGAAAAAGCAAAAAATTTCAGAATTGCACCTTGCAATGTTGAGATATTACTGTTTGTGCATTTACAATATTCATTGATTTTTGCCATTGAAAAACATGTTTTTCATATACCAGAAATGTTTGAAGCTACTGACTGAATGAAAGGAGCTGGCATCTCACTCTCTTTGAATCTTCTTTATCATGCTAGGATTAGCAGGAAAAAGCAAAAAATTTCAGAATTGCACCTTGCAATGTGGAGATATTACTGTTTGTGCATTTACAATATTCATTGATTTTTGCCATTGAAAAACATGTTTTTCATATACCAGAAATGTTTGAAGCTACTGACTGAATGAAAGGAGCTGGCATCTCACTCTCTTTGAATCTTCTTTATCATGCTAGGATTAGCAGGAAAAAGCAAAAAATTTCAGAATTGCACCTTGCAATGTGGAGATATTACTGTTTGTGCATTTACAATATTCATTGATTTTTGCCATTGAAAAACATGTTTTTCATATACCAGAAATGTTTGAAGCTACTGACTGAATGAAAGGAGCTGGCATCTCACTCTCTTTGAATCTTCTTTATCATGCTAGGATTAACAGGAAAAAGCTAAAAATTTCAGAATTGCACCGTGCAATGTGGAGATATTACTGTTTGTGCATTTACAATATTCATTGATTTTTGCCATTGAAAAACATGTTTTTCATATACCAGAAATGTTTGAAGCTACTGACTGAATGAAAGGAGCTGGCATCTCACTCTCTTTGAATCTTCTTTATCATGCTAGGATTAGCAGGAAAAAGCAAAAAATTTCAGAATTGCACCTTGCAATGTGGAGATATTACTGTTTGTGCATTTACAATATTCATTGATTTTTGCCATTGAAAAACATGTTTTTCATATACCAGAAATGTTTGAAGCTACTGACTGAATGAAAGGAGCTGGCATCTCACTCTCTTTGAATCTTCTTTATCATGCTAGGATTAACAAGAAAAAGCTAAAAATTTCAGAATTGCACCGTGCAATGTGGAGATATTACTGTTTGTGCATTTACAATATTCATTGATTTTTGCCATTGAAAAACATGTTTTTCATATACCAGAAATGTTTGAAGCTACTGACTGAATGAAAGGAGCTGGCATCTCACTCTCTTTGAATCTTCTTTATCATGCTAGGATTCACAGGAAAAAGCTAAAAATTTCAGAATTGCACCGTGCAATGTGGAGATATTACTGTTTGTGCATTTACAATATTCATTGATTTTTGCCATTGAAAAACATGTTTTTCATATACCAGAAATGTTTGAAGCTACTGACTGAATGAAAGGAGCTGGCATCTCACTCTCTTTGAATCTTCTTTATCATGCTAGGATTAGCAGGAAAAAGCAAAAAATTTCAGAATTGCACCTTGCAATGTGGAGATATTACTGTTTGTGCATTTACAATATTCATTGATTTTTGCCATTGAAAAACATGTTTTTCATATACCAGAAATGTTTGAAGCTACTGACTGAATGAAAGGAGCTGGCATCTCACTCTCTTTGAATCTTCTTTATCATGCTAGGATTAGCAGGAAAAAGCAAAAAATTTCAGAATTGCACCTTGCAATGTGGAGATATTACTGTTTGTGCATTTACAATATTCATTGATTTTTGCCATTGAAAAACATGTTTTTCATATACCAGAAATGTTTGAAGCTACTGACTGAATGAAAGGAGCTGGCATCTCACTCTCTTTGAATCTTCTTTATCATGCTAGGATTCACAGGAAAAAGCTAAAAATTTCAGAATTGCACCGTGCAATGTGGAGATATTACTGTTTGTGCATTTACAATATTCATTGATTTTTGCCATTGAAAAACATGTTTTTCATATACCAGAAATGTTTGAAGCTACTGACTGAATGAAAGGAGCTGGCATCTCACTCTCTTTGAATCTTCTTTATCATGCTAGGATTAGCAGGAAAAAGCAAAAAATTTCAGAATTGCACCTTGCAATGTGGAGATATTACTGTTTGTGCATTTACAATATTCATTGATTTTTGCCATTGAAAAACGTTTTTCATATACCAGAAATGTTTGAAGCTACTGACTGAATGAAAGGAGCTGGCATCTCACTCTCTTTGAATCTTCTTTATCATGCTAGGATTAACAGGAAAAAGCTAAAAATTTCAGAATTGCACCGTGCAATGTGGAGATATTACTGTTTGTGCATTTACAATATTCATTGATTTTTGCCATTGAAAAACATGTTTTTCATATACCAGAAATGTTTGAAGCTACTGACTGAATGAAAGGAGCTGGCATCTCACTCTCTTTGAATCTTCTTTATCATGCTAGGATTAGCAGGAAAAAGCAAAAAATTTCAGAATTGCACCTTGCAATGTGGAGATATTACTGTTTGTGCATTTACAATATTCATTGATTTTTGCCATTGAAAAACATGTTTTTCATATACCAGAAATGTTTGAAGCTACTGACTGAATGAAAGGAGCTGGCATCTCACTCTCTTTGAATCTTCTTTATCATGCTAGGATTAACAGGAAAAAGCAAAAAATTTCAGAATTGCACCTTGCAATGTGGAGATATTACTGTTTGTGCATTTACAATATTCATTGATTTTTGCCATTGAAAAACATGTTTTTCATATACCAGAAATGTTTGAAGCTACTGACTGAATGAAAGGAGCTGGCATCTCACTCTCTTTGAATCTTCTTTATCATGCTAGGATTAACAGGAAAAAGCTAAAAATTTCAGAATTGCACCGTGCAATGTGGAGATATTACTGTTTGTGCATTTACAATATTCATTGATTTTTGCCATTGAAAAACATGTTTTTCATATACCAGAAATGTTTGAAGCTACTGACTGAATGAAAGGAGCTGGCATCTCACTCTCTTTGAATCTTTATCATGCTAGGATTAGCAGGAAAAAGCAAAAAATTTCAGAATTGCACCTTGCAATGTGGAGATATTACTGTTTGTGCATTTACAATATTCATTGATTTTTGCCATTGAAAAACATGTTTTTCATATACCAGAAATGTTTGAAGCTACTGACTGAATGAAAGGAGCTGGCATCTCACTCTCTTTGAATCTTCTTTATCATGCTAGGATTAACAGGAAAAAGCTAAAAATTTCAGAATTGCACCGTGCAATGTGGAGATATTACTGTTTGTGCATTTACAACATTCATTGATTTTTGCCATTGAAAAACATGTTTTTCATATACCAGAAATGTTTGAAGCTACTGACTGAATGAAAGGAGCTGGCATCTCACTCTCTTTGAATCTTCTTTATCATGCTAGGATTAGCAGGAAAAAGCAAAAAATTTCAGAATTGCACCTTGCAATGTGGAGATCTTACTGTTTGTGCATTTACAATATTCATTGATTTTTGCCATTGAAAAACATGTTTTTCATATACCAGAAATGTTTGAAGCTACTGACTGAATGAAAGGAGCTGGCATCTCACTCTTTGAATCTTCTTTATCATGCTAGGATTAACAGGAAAAAGCTAAAAATTTCAGAATTGCACCGTGCAATGTGGAGATATTACTGTTTGTGCATTTACAATATTCATTGATTTTTGCCATTGAAAAACATGTTTTTCATATACCAGAAATGTTTGAAGCTACTGACTGAATGAAAGGAGCTGGCATCTCACTCTCTTTGAATCTTCTTTATCATGCTAGGATTAACAGGAAAAAGCTAAAAATTTCAGAATTGCACCGTGCAATGTGGAGATATTACTGTTTGTGCATTTACAATATTCATTGATTTTTGCCATTGAAAAACATGTTTTTCATATACCAGAAATGTTTGAAGCTACTGACTGAATGAAAGGAGCTGGCATCTCACTCTCTTTGAATCTTCTTTATCATGCTAGGATTAGCAGGAAAAAGCAAAAAATTTCAGAATTGCACCTTGCAATGTGGAGATATTACTGTTTGTGCATTTACAATATTCATTGATTTTTGCCATTGAAAAACATGTTTTTCATATACCAGAAATGTTTGAAGCTACTGACTGAATGAAAGGAGCTGGCATCTCACTCTCTTTGAATCTTCTTTATCATGCTAGGATTAACAGGAAAAAGCAAAAAATTTCAGAATTGCACCTTGCAATGTGGAGATATTACTGTTTGTGCATTTACAATATTCATTGATTTTTGCCATTGAAAAACATGTTTTTCATATAGCAGAAATGTTTGAAGCTACTGACTGAATGAAAGGAGCTGGCATCTCACTCTCTTTGAATCTTCTTTATCATGCTAGGATTAGCAGGAAAAAGCAAAAAATTTCAGAATTGCACCTTGCAATGTGGAGATATTACTGTTTGTGCATTTACAATATTCATTGATTTTTGCCATTGAAAAACATGTTTTTCATATACCAGAAATGTTTGAAGCTACTGACTGAATGAAAGGAGCTGGCATCTCACTCTCTTTGAATCTTCTTTATCATGCTAGGATTAGCAGGAAAAAGCAAAAAATTTCAGAATTGCACCTTGCAATGTGGAGATATTACTGTTTGTGCATTTACAATATTCATTGATTTTTGCCATTGAAAAACATGTTTTTCATATACCAGAAATGTTTGAAGCTACTGACTGAATGAAAGGAGCTGGCATCTCACTCTCTTTGAATCTTCTTTATCATGCTAGGATTAGCAGGAAAAAGCAAAAAATTTCAGAATTGCACCTTGCAATGTGGAGATATTACTGTTTGTGCATTTACAATATTCATTGATTTTTGCCATTGAAAAACATGTTTTTCATATACCAGAAATGTTTGAAGCTACTGACTGAATGAAAGGAGCTGGCATCTCACTCTCTTTGTTTTACCGTATTTTTTATTTTTCATTAACGACATTGACAAGTAATTGACAGTAGCATAATTCTAAATACAAGGGAAAAATCAGGGATAACTGGGACGCGGGAAAAGGGGGAAGACCAAAGGGAGGGGAGGGAAGGGAAACAACAAGGATGAAATAACAAAGGGTAGAAGAGATTGATTCATCAAATAATACTGTAATCAATAAGGAATAATAAAAAACAATCTAACAAAACACAAAACAATTTCAACACACATTATCATGTTAGCAATAATACAAACAAAGTGAATAAACAGTCTGTAAGACATATTAAGAACTACCAGTATTATAGGCAGGACGGGGGAATTTGTTTGACCAGATATCCCATTTCTTAGAAAATTTGGAAAGGTTGTCATTGATATAGGCAAATCTAAATTCGTATATTCTATGTTGGTTCATCCTATCTACTAATTCCTCCAAAGTAGGAACAGACGATTTTCTCCAATGAAAGGATAAAGCATTTTTGCAAACCAAAAATATGTGGATCATGATAGCTCTCTCATAAGATTTATATGTTTCCAATTCTAATGATAATAGAGCTGTTTGAGGAGTCAAAATTAAAGGTCTGCCCAAAAGGTCATTAATCAGAGAAGAAATCTGAGCCCACAGATTACGAATCTTAGGGCAGCTCCAAAAAATATGCAAAAGATCTCCTTTAATGCCACAATCCCTCCAACAAAGGGGAGAATTACTGGACCTTATGTGATGGAGCCTGATTGGGGTATAATACCACCTTGATAAAACCTTGAAATAGGCCTCTTGCAGAGGCATGGAAATATTGGAGGCTTGAGTAAAAAGTACAGCATTCTCCCACTGGTCGAGAGGGAAGTTGAGTTTCAGGTCTTTTTCCCATCGTAACATGTAAATATTTTTTTTGAAGGATAGATCATTGTTGAAGTTGTTGTAAATGTGTCTCAAGCTCCAAAAAATTTTGTGGGATGGGTTACACAGCAGGTTCGCCGAGGTTGTGGAAACAAGGAATTTACCAGCCAAAAATTCTAGAATAATACTTTTAAAATGGGAGTATAAGAAAAAATCAGAAGAAGGGAGGTTAAATTTTTTTTTGAGAGTTTGAAAAGGAGAAAAAGTAGAAATCTCGAAGAGGTCCCCAATTTTCCTTAACCCTCTACTATTCCAGTGATCCGGAATGCAGGAGTTATGTAAGGCAGCAACAAAATTGATTGGAAAGTTTTTAACCAGAGAGAGTTTGTCTACACTGGAGTCTCTAGAAAGGTTCCCCCTCCCTCTCCTAGCAATTTTCTTCCAAGCTTCGATAGTCGCTTGAAAGATAGGGTGGGAAGGATCATGAGTGCATTTCTTAAAGAGATGTTTAAATAGCAAATCTCGGGGAGGGGAGTCGCCGTTCAGAAAGGTCTCCAAAATTAGCCATGCCGGGGGATTTGTAGAGTTAAGCCAATTTCTACTCTGCTTGATAAGGTTAGCATAATAATAGGCGGAAATGTTAGGGAGACTCAGGCCTCCATTGCTTTTGTTTTTATATAAGATTTCAGCAGATATCCTCGCACGTTTTTTGTCCCAGATATAAGAGTTAATCTGGTTCTGTATTTTTTGGATGAAACAAAAGGGTATATTTAATGGTAAGTTACGAAAGAAATACAAGATTTTGGGGAGGACAAACATTTTAATGGATAGAACCCTACCCCACCATGACAAATCCTTTTTCAGGAGATTCGTCAGATCTCCTCGGACGACGTCATTAATTAAGTCTAAGTTGGCAGAGAGAGTTGAATCGATAGATTTACCAACTACAATCCCCAAATAGGACAGATTGTCCCTGGCTGAATCAAAGGAGAATTTTGAATGTAAAGCTTCTCTCGTTTGATGGTCCAAATTAATGTTTAAAAGTTTTGATTTTTTTTTATTAATCTTAAAGTAAGAGATCTGGGAGAATGAATCCAGAACTTCCAAGACCTTATTAACCGACTTTATTGGATCCAGCAAGGAAAGCATGACGTCATCCGCGAAGAGACTAATTTTGAATTCCCGGGAAGGAGTAGAGATCCCCTTAATGTCAGTGCTTTCTCTAATCTTCTGTGCCAAAGGCTCCATAGCTAAGACGAAAAGTAGGGGGGAGAGAGGGCAACCCTGTCTAGTCCCATTTGTAATGGGGATTGGGTGGGAAAGATAATTGTTGACATAAATTTTAGCTTGGGGGTTAGAATAAAGGGCCAAAATTGAGGAAAGAAAATTATTATTAAAACCAAATTTATTAAGAGTAAGTTCTAAATATAGCCAATTTAATCTATCGAATGCTTTTTCAGCATCTAATGCGAGCAAGGAGGTTGGAACCCTCACTGTATTAATCAATCTCAAAATATTCAAAATTCTTCTAGTGCCGTCAGTAGCTTGTCTCCCACCAACGAAGCCAATTTGGTCATCGTTGATGAGATTTGGGAGAATAGTTGAAAGACGATTGGCCAGAATTTTCGAATAAATTTTTATATCGGTATTGATTAGTGAGATAGGTCTATAATTCTTGACATTATCTCTCTCATCTTTTGACTTAGGAATCAAAGTGATGGTGGCCTCCAACATTTCTTGGGGGAAGGAGCAGTTTGAAGATGCCAAATTAAAGATTTTAGTAAGAGGAGGGGAAAGGAGTTCACAAAAGGTCTTATAGTATTCATTAATGAACCCGTCTGGACCCGGGGCCTTGAAAGATTTAAGTTGCTTAATTGTGTTCGTAACTTCGAGGGTAGTAAAAGGTTCATTCAATGCCTCAAGGTCCAGAGGGCACAATTTGGGTAATTTAATTGAAGAGAGAAAATTGTTAATTTCTTCTGATTTAGGTTGGGAAATTAAAGGATCAGATTTGATATTATAGAGTTTCTCATAAAATTCTGCGAACCGATCAGCTATATCTTTCGGATGATAGAGCAATGATCCGTTAACATTTTTTATTTTATCAATTCTATTGTTCGCTCTTTGTTGTTTAACTAATCGGGCCATAAAACGAGTAGGTTTGTTAAGGGCGGCATAATGATTAAACTTTGATTTTTGGATGATCGAGTCGTAGGAAGAAAAAATTTCGGATTTTAGGTCAATCCTTAGATTTAATAGCTCCTTTTGAATTGTTGGGGAAGGGGAAGGAAGGCTAATCTGGGCTAGTTCTTTTTCTTTGATAAGTTTTTGAAGGGAATTTATTTTGGCTCTTTTTTCTTTTTTTTCTGATGAGGATATCTGTATTAGTACACCCCGAAGTACAGCCTTGTGGGCACACCAACTAGAGAAGGGGTTAGACAGATCCGGGGTTTCATTTTCCTTAAAATAATTTGAAATTGCATTTTCAATAGTTTTTTTATTCTTTGGATTATGAATAAGGGAAGATTTGCACTTCCAGAGAAATCCGTTTCTTAGAAGAGGGCCAATGTGAAGTTCACACGTTATAGGGGCATGATCCGATATAGACCTGGGACCTATGGAGATATTTGAGAATTTGGATAGAGAGAAGACGTCGGTTAACATTAGATCAATTCTGGAGGCCGTTTGATGTGCATCTGAAAAGTGAGAAAACTCTTTGGAAGTAGTATTGAAACATCTGAAAATGTCGAAAAGTTCATTTCTATGGAGCCAATTATTTAGAGTAGCATAAAGGTGACGACTAGAAGAAGAAGAGTCAATTAACCCATCTGGTACCATATTAAAATCCCCCAAAAGGATCAATTCACCTCTCCTAACCTCCTCCACTTTCCTCAAAACTTTATTTAAAAAGGAAATTTGCTTCTTATTTGGGGCATATACGTTTGCAATTGTACACTCATGATTGTTCAATTTGCAGATCAGTATGTGATATCTGCCATTGACATCACCATGCTGATCTAATAGTTCAAATGGAACTGAATTTTTAATCAATGTTGCTACACCAGCTTTTTTCCGTTCGCTAATGGATTCAAAAATATGAGGATATTCTTTATGGGAAAATTTAGGATGTTTCCCCTCAGCGAACCTGGTCTCTTGTAGACACGCCACATCCGCTCCAAAATGAACTAATTCCTTCCATAAGGAGAATCTTTTGTTAGGGCTATTCAGACCTCTTACATTATATGAGACAACCTTAATAGGCATAGACCAGGGAGACAGTCAAAATGTATCCAAAAAGGAGAAAAGCAAAAATCAATTGATCCTGCAGACCACCCCAAGCGGTGAAACCACCGGCAATCAAAACTAGGAGATGGTATTCTAGGTTGAAAATGTGTTACAGACTACAATTCAAAGGAGAAAATTTGTCAAACAAACAACAACAATAACAGTCACTAGGTATTCAAGATACCAGTAAAAGAAATAAAAAGTGAATCAAAAACTTCCTGAGGGAACCTTTACCTGAAAGGTTCTCCCTCGGTTTTGGGGGAAAAAGGTGTGTGGACACTACCTGAGGGCATGGTATAAAGAAGATTAGTATGAGTTTTGGAACTCCAAATCCAACCAGGACTCAAAAGGACAAAATTAACGTTATAAGATTTAACTAAATCAGACAATGATTGCCACACTATAAATTTTCAGAATTAGGTTCAGTAATATAGTAACCCAGATGTTATGTCATATAAGGAATAAAGTTTTAGAAAGGATCCAATAATAACTCCCCCACATCTCAGCGGTTTGGAGCTTTTGGATCCTTCAGGGGAATGTCTTTTATAAATTCAAAGAATTTGGGGCCTTCGTCTGGATCTGAGAGAGTATAAGTTTTTCCCTTAAAAAAAATCAGCAGTTTCACTGGGAAACCCCACCTATACGGAGTACCCATTTCTCTCAATCTATCAGTGGTTAATTTGTAGGCCCTTCTCGCATCCATCGTTTCCTTAGAAAAATCTGAGAAGATTTTTAGGTGCGAAAAGGGTTCAGGAAATTTCTTTTCCATTCTAATAAAACTTAAAATTCTCTCCTTGGTGGAGAAGAAGTGCAATCTTATTATCGTGTCTCTAGGTAAATCAGGGGAGATAAACGACGGGCGAAATAGGCGGTGTGCCCTGTCTACAATAAGGTCCTGTTCAGACAAAGAAGGGATGGATTTGTGAAGTAAGTCTTGGACATAAGAGAGAAGGTCAGAGGGAGAGACACTTTCAGAGATACCCCTAATTTTCAGGTTATTTCTTCTGCTTCTGTCTTCTAGATCCGCCACTTTTAATCTAAGTCTATGAAGCTCAGATTTAATCTCAAGATTTTCTGAGGAGACTTTATCTATTTTACCTTCTACTGTATTAAGTCTCTTAGTATTTTCCTCTAATTTAACACCGAAGGCGCTCAAAGTAGACTTCATGGAGTCAACCTGTCTATCAAATCCCAACTTCATGTTGTTATCAATCCTTTTGGTCAGGTTGTCCAGGAAAGAGGAAAGGTCAAAATTTTCTGGATTTTGAGAAGTGGGTAATTTTAACGGAACACTGATCATAGAATCAGGAGATAAAGGAGATGGATCTTTTTTTAAACGCCTCCTTTCTGGGCTTGGATTAGGAGAAGTATCTGAGGAATCATCCTCTGAATTAGTTGTGAGGGGGGAAAATTTATTGCCCCAGTCACCAGGATCTCTTCTTTTTGAGGACACGGACAAATCCATATCCTCCTCTTTTTTACCTCTGGCTGTTGTAACAGAGGCAGGTTTAGAAATAGAAACCCTTTGCTGTTTTGGGGAAGTTACAGTTTTAGGGGAATCTTTGGTGGGAGTATACATTTTAGAGGTTGGATTATCTTCAGGGTTTCTATGGGGTGATCTAGACTTGACTGGGCTAATAATATTAACAGAATCTTCTGAAGGGTTAGAGAAGGAAAAACGCTGGGAGGTCTTCCCTCTTACCGCATTAGTTTTAAGGGGCATCTCTAGAGATTTTTGGGAATTTTTTTTATTTGTTGCCATTATAAACCCTAGAATACACCAAAGGAGTATCAATAGACAACAATTGGAACTATTGGCTAGAATAGGATTACAGTACCTAAAGTAATTCCAGCAAGCGGCTGGAGTATACACAAGGAATATATAATCTAAAAAAAGGAAAATTGCAGAAATATGTCCTTCTTCTCAATATTTTAAATAACAGACAGTTATAATACGAGTCAAGGAGTATATGATTATCCGTTCAATGTGACAACAAATAAAACACCTTTAACCATATATAATTCACAATCAGCAGATTATAAAAAAAGAAAAAGAGAAAAAAGTAAATAAAAATATATATAGTCAATCAGTACTCAAAAATAGCCGAGTGACAGTTTTCAAAGTTAAAGACAAACAGGAGTAGATCAGCAGTTCCGTAGAATTCCATGAGCACCAACTGTAATATGTATATCAAGTAGCGTGATCACAAAATATATATATGGAGGTAGAAACAGATCCACTCAGCCCTCCCCTCCCCCTCAGGGTCAAACTCCGTGTCCAGGTTGCTGTCACACTATATAATGGGTATTAGACCACTTTATAAGTACTGATATAAAATCAGCACCTTGGACAGCGGGGCAGAGCGGCACTTCAGTAGAACAGCAGGGGGCGGGAGATTTGAATGTAGCAGCAGGAGAAAGATGCCGGTGTCAGGTGGTATCACAGCAGCGCTGCAATAGGTGGAGGCATGCAGACCGTGGGAGTCAATGGGGACCCGACACTGGAGGCACACAAGTGGCAGAACGGCGCAGCAGGCAGAGGAAGGAGGTGGACCGTGGGTGCCGGCGGTGTCTGTCAGCTGGGAGCCGGGGGGGTCAAATAGTCCCGCAGTCAGAGGAGGGGGGCACTTCTATCAGAGTCACAACTCCGGGATCGTCTGTCACAGTTTGGCGGCAGGGGAGGAAGCGGGCTGTATATACCGGCGTTGTCTGACAGCTGGGGACAAGGAGCAGAGCGGACCCACAGCGGAGGGACAAGCACCCCAGCCCCGGAACAGCCCCGGGATCGCAGAGAACACACTTCGGAGGAAGGAGAGACCGGCCGTGGACACCGGCGGTGCCAGTCAATTGGAGGTAGACAGGAGCACAGCGGCCTCCCAGCAGCAGGTAAATAATGTCACCATCACTATATCAGCCTCAGAGCCATGAGGAGGCTGGTAGTAGTCATCAGGGGTGCCCGGCCACAGTAAAAGGAACGGAGCAAACAGCTCCGGGACAGAGGAGGGGGCACCGCCACACAGGGAACAGCCACACAGGAGAGGAGGGAGCCGGGTCGCAGATACCAACGGTGGCAGACAGTTAAGGGGGGAAGCAAGGCACAGAAGCTTCCCAGCAACAAAAGGGGACACCACTGCCACCAGAGCAGCCCCCGGATCGCGGGCAAAGACTCTCAGAGACCCGGTAAGAGCCCTGGCGTCAGCCTGGGCTTATCTGACCTTAGCTTGATGTATGAGGTCCCGCTCCGTCTCCCGGTCTCAGCGACGTTCAGGTATGGGGTATGAGGTCCCGTTCTTCATCCAGTGTCAGGGGTCCTGTCCTCGGGGTCCCGTAGAAGAAGGAGGTTTAATTCAAAGAAACAGTGCCGTTACTTCAAAGGCTCTGAGGTCCGCAGTCTTTCCTGCACATTGCCGGCCGGTGGTTTCAGTTCAGAAGTCCGGTCCCCGGTCGCAGCTGGTAGTGGGGTGACCAGCAAGCAGGGACAGTATGCAGGCTGGCTGACCGATTCAGTGGGGCCGATTTCAGGGATATAATGACCCGTGGGTCTAATTAGGACTCAGTCTGTGTTTCTCCCCAGCACAAGCTGCATAAGCTGGGGTATAGAACCAGATTGTCCCACGGCCACCGGCACCTCACAACAGCAGAGCAGGCTTTAAGGGCTCCGTGCCACCGTCCTCAAAAGGAAAAAAAAAAAAAAAAAAAAAAAAAAAAAAAAAAAAAAAATAAAATAAATCTTCTGCAAATTGTTCGATCACATCCGCTGAGTGGTGTTCCTAGGTCCAGGGGAAATTAGTAGAGAGGGTCTCCTTGCAGAGATACACAGACCTGCAAGCCTGCAGGTCTATGTCACAATACCCATGACTGGAAAGAAATCAAGGGCGCACCTCACTGCTTCAACGTGATATATCTCCCAGAATATAGATCAGGAAAAGTCCTAAAAATATCCAGATGGTCCTTAGGCTTTAGGAAGTCCGTCCATATGAAATTGAGTGAAAAAAATCCTCTCAAGGTGCTTTATCGTCGCTTTGTAGATCTAGCCCTCAGGGAGCTCAGAACTATGCTACCATCTTGGTCTGTGCCTAAGCCACTCCCCCCATCTCACTCTCTTTGAATCTTCTTTATCATGCTAGGATTAGCAGGAAAAAGCAAAAAATTTCAGAATTGCACCTTGCAATGTGGAGATATTACTGTTTGTGCATTTACAATATTCATTGATTTTTGCCATTGAAAAACATGTTTTTCATATACCAGAAATGTTTGAAGCTACTGACTGAATGAAAGGAGCTGGCATCTCACTCTCTTTGAATCTTCTTTATCATGCTAGGATTAACAGGAAAAAGCTAAAAATTTCAGAATTGCACCGTGCAATGTGGAGATATTACTGTTTGTGCATTTACAATATTCATTGATTTTTGCCATTGAAAAACATGTTTTTCATATACCAGAAATGTTTGAAGCTACTGACTGAATGAAAGGAGCTGGCATCTCACTCTCTTTGAATCTTCTTTATCATGCTAGGATTAGCAGGAAAAAGCAAAAAATTTCAGAATTGCACCTTGCAATGTGGAGATATTACTGTTTGTGCATTTACAATATTCATTGATTTTTGCCATTGAAAAACATGTTTTTCATATACCAGAAATGTTTGAAGCTACTGACTGAATGAAAGGAGCTGGCATCTCACTCTCTTTGAATCTTCTTTATCATGCTAGGATTAACAAGAAAAAGCTAAAAATTTCAGAATTGCACCGTGCAATGTGGAGATATTACTGTTTGTGCATTTACAATATTCATTGATTTTTGCCATTGAAAAACATGTTTTTCATATACCAGAAATGTTTGAAGCTACTGACTGAATGAAAGGAGCTGGCATCTCACTCTCTTTGAATCTTCTTTATCATGCTAGGATTCACAGGAAAAAGCTAAAAATTTCAGAATTGCACCGTGCAATGTGGAGATATTACTGTTTGTGCATTTACAATATTCAT
>NW_027371702.1:0-24261 GCF_046119375.1 Phyllobates terribilis
TCACTGTGTACATACATTACATTACTGATCCTGAGTTACATCCTGTATTATACTCCAGAGCTGCACTCACTATTCTGCTGGTGCATTCACTGTGTACATACATTACATTACTGATCCTGAGTTACATCCTGTATTATCCTCCAGAGCTGCACTCACTATTCTGCTGGTGCAGTCACTGTGTACATACATTACATTACTGATCCTGAGTTACATCCTGTATTATACCCCAGAGCTGCACTCACTATTCTGCTGGTGCAGTCACTGTGTACATACATTACATTACTGATCCTGAGTTACATCCTGTATTATACTCCAGAGCTGCACTCACTATTCTGCTGGTGCATTCACTGTGTACATACATTACATTACTGATCCTGAGTTACATCCTGTATTATCCTCCAGAGCTGCACTCACTATTCTGCTGGTGCAGTCACTGTGTACATACATTACATTACTGATCCTGAGTTACCTCCTGTATTATACTCCACAGCTGCACTCACTATTCTGCTGGTGCAGTCACTGTGTACATACATTACATTACTGATCCTGAGTTACCTCCTGTATTATACTCCAGAGCTACACTCACTATTCTGCTGGTGCAGTCACTGTGTACATACATTACATTACTGATCCTGAGTTACATCCTGTATTATACTCCAGAGCTGCACTCATTATTCTGCTGGTGCAGTCACTGTGTACATACATTACATTACTGATCCTGAGTTACATCCTGTATTATACTCCAGAGCTGCACTCATTATTCTGCTGGTGCAGTCACTGTGTATATATATTACATTACTGATCCTGAGTTACCTCCTGTATTATACTCCAGAGCTGCACTCACTATTCTGCTGGTGCAGTCACTGTGTACATACATTACATTACTGATCCTGAGTTACATCCTGTATTATACTCCAGAGCTGCACTCACTATTCTGCTGGTGCAGTCACTGTGTACATACATTACATTACTGATTCTGAGTTACATCCTGTATTATACTCCAGAGCTGCACTCACTATTCTGCTGGTGCAGTCACTGTATATATATATTACATTACTGATCCTGAGTTACCTCCTGTATTATACTCCAGAGCTGCACTCACTATTCTGCTGGTGCAGTCACTGTGTACATACATTACATTACTGATCCTGAGTTACATCCTGTATTATACTCCAGAGCTGCACTCACTATTCTGCTGGTGCAGTCACTGTGTACATACATTACATTACTGATCCTGAGTTACATCCTGTATTATACTCCAGAGCTGCGCTCATTATTCTGCTGGTGCAGTCACTGTGTATATATATTACATTACTGATCCTGAGTTATATCCTGTATTATACTGCAGAGCTGCACTCACTATTCTGCTGGTGCAGTCACTGTGTATATATATTACATTACTGATCCTGAGTTATATCCTGTATTATACTGCAGAGCTGCACTCACTATTCTGCTGGTGCAGTCACTGTGTACATACATTACATTACTGATCCTGAGTTACATCCTGTATTATACTCCAGAGCTGCACTCACTATTCTGCTGGTGCAGTCACTGTGTATATATATTACATTACTGATCCTGAGTTACCTCCTGTATTATACTCCAGAGCTGCACTCACTATTCTGCTGGTGCAGTCACTGTGTACATACATTACATTACTGATCCTGAGTTACATCCTGTATTATACTCCAGAGCTGCACTCACTATTCTGCTGGTGCAGTCACTGTGTACATACATTACATTACTGATTCTGAGTTACATCCTGTATTATACTCCAGAGCTGCACTCACTATTCTGCTGGTGCAGTCACTGTGTATATATATTACATTACTGATCCTGAGTTACCTCCTGTATTATACTCCAGAGCTGCACTCACTATTCTGCTGGTGCAGTCACTGTGTACATACATTACATTACTGATCCTGAGTTACATCCTGTATTATACTCCAGAGCTGCACTCACTATTCTGCTGGTGCAGTCACTGTGTACATACATTACATTACTGATCCTGAGTTACATCCTGTATTATACTCCAGAGCTGCGCTCATTATTCTGCTGGTGCAGTCACTGTGTATATATATTACATTACTGATCCTGAGTTACCTCCTGTATTATACTCCAGAGCTGCACTCACTATTCTGCTGGTGCAGTCACTGTGTACATACATTACATTACTGATCCTGAGTTATATCCTGTATTATACTCCAGAGCTGCACTCGCTATTCTGCTGGTGCAGTCACTGTGTATATATATTACATTACTGATCCTGAGTTATATCCTGTATTATACTCCAGAGCTGCACTCACTATTCTGCTGGTGCAGTCACTGTGTATATATATTACATTACTGATCCTGAGTTATATCCTGTATTATACTGCAGAGCTGCACTCACTATTCTGCTGGTGCAGTCACTGTGTACATACATTACATTACTGATCCTGAGTTACATCCTGTATTATACTCCAGAGCTGCACTCACTATTCTGCTGGTGCAGTCACTGTGTACATACATTACATTACTGATCCTGAGTTACATCCTGTATTATCCTCCAGAGCTGCACTCACTATTCTGCTGGTGCAGTCACTGTGTACATACATTACATTACTGATCCTGAGTTACCTCCTGTATTATACTCCAGAGCTACACTCACTATTCTGCTGGTACAGTCACTGTGTACATACATTACATTACTGATCTTGAGTTACATCCTGTATTATCCTCCAGAGCTGCACTCACTATTCTGCTGGTGCAGTCACTGTGTACATACATTACATTACTGATCCTGAGTTACCTCCTGTATTATACTCCAGAGCTGCACTCACTATTCTGCTGGTGCAGTCACTGTGTACATACATTACATTACTGATCCTGAGTTACATCCTGTATTATACTCCAGAGCTGCACTCACTATTCTGCTGGTGCAGTCACTGTGTACATACATTACATTACTGATCCTGAGTTAAATCCTGTATTATACTCCAGAGCTGCACTCACTATTCTGTTGGTGCAGTCACTGTGTACATACATTACATTACTGATCCTGAGTTACATCCTGTATTATACTCCAGAGCTGCACTCACTATTCTGCTGGTGCAGTCACTGTGTACATACATTACATTACTGATCCTGAGTTACATACTGTATTATACTCCAGAGCTGCACTCACTATTCTGCTGGTGCAGTCACTGTGTACATACATTACATTACTGATCCTGAGTTATATCCTGTATTATACTCCAGAGCTGCACTCACTATTCTGCTGGTGCAGTCACTGTGTACATACATTACTGATCCTGAGTTACATCCTGTATTATACTCCAGAGCTGCACTCACTATTCTTCTGGTGCAGTCACTGTGTACATACATTACATTACTGATCCTGAGTTACCTCCTGTATTATACCCCAGAGCTGCACTCACTATTCTGCTGGTGCAGTCACTGTGTACATACATTACATTACTGATCCTGAGTTACCTCCTGTATTATACTCCAGAGCTGCACTCACTATTCTGCTGGTGCAGTCACTGTGTACATACATTACATTACTGATCCTGAGTTACCTCCTGTATTATACTCCAGAGCTGCACTCACTATTCTGCTGGTGCAGTCACTGTGTACATACATTACATTACTGATCCTGAGTTATATCCTGTATTATAATCCAGAGCTGCACTCACTGTTCTGCTGGTGCAGTCACTGTGTACATACATTACTGATCCTGAGTTACATCCTGTATTATACTCCAGAGCTGCACTCACTATTCTTCTGGTGCAGTCTCTGTGTACATACATTACATTACTGATCCTGAGTTACCTCCTGTATTATACTCCAGAGCTGCACTCACTATTCTGCTGGTGCAGTCACTGTGTACATACATTACATTACTGATCCTGAGTTACATCCTGTATTATACTCCAGAGCTGCACTCACTATTCTGCTTGTGCAGTCACTGTGTACATGCATTACATTACTGATCCTGAGTTATATCCTGTATTATACCCCAGAGCTGCACTCACTATTCTGCTGGTACAGTCACTGTGTACATACATTACATTACTGATCCTGAGTTACATCCTGTATTATACCCCAGAGCTGCACTCACTATTCTGCTGGTGCAGTCACTGTGTACATACATTACATTACTGATACTGAGTTACATCCTGTATTATACTCCAGAGCTGCACTCACTATTCTGCTGGTGCAGTCACTGTGTACATACATTATATTACTGATCCTGAGTTACATCCTGTATTATACCCCAGAGCTGCACTCACTATTCTGCTGGTGCAGTCACTGTGTACATACATTACATTACTGATCCTGAGTTACATCCTGTATTATACTCCAGAGCTGCACTCACTATTCTGCTGGTGCAGTCACTGTGTACATACATTACATTACTGATCCTGAGTTATATCCTGTATTATACCCCAGAGCTGCACTCACTATTCTGCTGGTGCAGTCACTGTGTACATACATTACATTACTGATCCTGAGTTACATCCTGTATTATACTCCAGAGCTGCACTCACTATTCTGCTGGTGCAGTCACTGTGTACATACATTACATTACTGATCCTGAGTTACCTCCTGTATTATACTCCAGAGCTGCACTCACTATTCTGCTGGTGCAGTCACTGTGTACATGCATTACATTACTGATCCTGAGTTACATCCTGTATTATACTCCAGAGCTGCACTCACTATTCTGCTGGTGGAGTCACTGTGTACATACATTACATTACTGATCCTGAGTTACATCCTGTATTATACTCCAGAGCTGCACTCACTATTCTGCTTGTGCAGTCACTGTGTACATGCATTACATTACTGATCCTGAGTTATATCCTGTATTATACCCCAGAGCTGCACTCACTATTCTGCTGGTACAGTCACTGTGTACATACATTATATTACTGATCCTGAGTTACATCCTGTATTATACTCCAGAGCTGCACTCACTATTCTGCTGGTGCAGTCACTGTGCACATACATTACATTACTGATCCTGAGTTACATCCTGTATTATACTCCAGAGCTGCACTCACTATTCTGCTGGTGCAGTCACTGTGTACATACATTATATTACTGATCCTGAGTTACCTCCTGTATTATACTCCAGTGCTGCACTCACTATTCTGCTGGTGGAGTCACTGTGTACATACATTACATTACTGATCCTGAGTTACATCCTGTATTATACCCCAGAGCTGCACTCACTATTCTGCTGGTGCAGTCACTGTGTACATACATTACATTACTGATACTGAGTTACATCCTGTATTATACTCCAGAGCTGCACTCACTATTCTGCTGGTGCAGTCACTGTGTACATACATTACATTACTGATCCTGAGTTATATCCTGTATTATACCCCAGAGCTGCACTCACTATTCTGCTGGTGCAGTCACTGTGTACATACATTACATTACTGATCCTGAGTTACCTCCTGTATTATACTCCAGAGCTGCACTCACTATTCTGCTGGTGCAGTCACTGTGTACATACATTACGTTACTGATCCTGAGTTACATCCTGTATTATACTCCAGAGCTGCACTCACTATTCTGCTGGTGCAGTCACTGTGTACATACATTACATTATTGATTCTGAGTTACATCCTGTATTATACTCCAGAGCTGCACTCACTATTCTGCTGGTGCAGTCACTGTGTACATACATTACATTACTGATCCTGAGTTACATCCTGTATTATCCTCCAGAGCTGCACTCACTATTCTGCTGGTGCAGTCACTGTGTACATACATTACATTACTGATCCTGAGTTACATCCTGTATTATACTCCAGAGCTGCACTCACTATTCTGCTGGTGCAGTCACTGTGTACATACATTACATTACTGATCCTGAGTTACCTCCTGTGTTATACTCCAGAGCTACACTCACTATTCTGCTGGTACAGTCACTGTGTACATACATTACATTACTGATCCTGAGTTACCTCCTGTGTTATACTCCAGAGCTACACTCACTATTCTGCTGGTGCAGTCACTGTGTACATACATTACATTACTGATCCTGAGTTACATCCTGTATTATACTCCAGAGCTGCACTCACTATTCTGCTGGTGCAGTCACTGTGTACATACATTACATTACTGATCCTGAGTTACATCCTGTATTATACTCCAGAGCTGCGCTCACTATTCTGCTGGTGCAGTCACTGTGTACATACATTACATTACTGATCCTGAGTTACATCCTGTATTATACTCCAGAGCTGCACTCACTATTCTGCTGGTACAGTCACTGTGTACATACATTACATTACTGATCCTGAGTTACGTCCTGTATTATACTCCAGAGCTGCACTCACTATTCTGCTGGTTCAGTCACTGTGTACATACATTACATTACTGATCTTGAGTTACATCCTGTATTATACTCCAGAGCTGCACTCACTATTCTGCTGGTGCAGTCACTGTGTGCATACATTACATTACTGATCCTGAGTTATATCCTGTATTATACTCCAGAGCTGCACTCACTATTCTGCTGGTGTAGTCACTGTGTACATATATTACATTACTGATCCTGAGTTACATCCTGTATTATACTCCAGAGCTGCACTCACTATTCTGCTGGTGCAGTCACTGTGTACATACATTACTGATCCTGAGTTACATCCTGTATTATACTCCAGAGCTGCACTCACTATTCTGCTGGTGCAGTCACTGTGTACATACATTACATTACTGATCCTGAGTTATATCCTGTATTATACTCCAGAGCTGCACTCACTGTTCTGCTGGTGCAGTCACTGTGTACATACATTACTGATCCTGAGTTACATCCTGTATTATACTCCAGAGCTGCACTCACTGTTCTGCTGGTGCAGTCACTGTGCACATACATTACATTACTGATCCTGAGTTACCTCCTGTATTATACTCCAGAGCTGCACTCACTATTCTGCTGGTGCAGTCTCTGTGTACATACATTACATTACTGATCCTGAGTTACATCCTGTATTATACTCCAGAGCTGCACTCACTATTCTGCTGGTGCAGTCACTGTGTACATACATTCCATTACTTATCCTGAGTTACATCCTGTATTATACTCCAGAGCTGCACTCACTATTCTGCTTGTGCAGTCACTGTGTACATACATTACATTACTGATCCTGAGTTACATCCTGTATTATACTCCAGAGCTGCACTCACTATTCTGCTGGTGCAGTCACTGTGTACATACATTACATTACTGATCCTGAGTTATATCCTGTATTATACTCCAGAGCTGCACTCACTATTCTGCTGGTGCAGTCACTGTGTACATACATTACATTACTGATCCTGAGTTACATCCTGTATTATACTCCAGAGCTGCACTCACTATTCTGCTGGTGCAGTCACTGTGTACATACATTACATTACTGATCCTGAGTTACATCCTGTATTATACTCCAGAGCTGCACTCACTATTCTGCTGGTGCAGTCACTGTGTACATACATTATATTACTGATCCTGAGTTACATCCTGTATTATACTCCAGAGCTGCACTCACTATTCTGCTGGTGCAGTCACTGTGTACATACATTACATTACTGATCCTGAGTTACATCCTGTATTATCCTCCAGAGCTGCACTCACTATTCTGCTGGTGCAGTCACTGTGTACATACATTACATTACTGATCCTGAGTTACCTCCTGTATTATACCCCAGAGCTGCACTCACTATTCTGCTGGGTGCAGTCACTGTGTACATACATTACATTACTGATCCTGAGTTATATCCCGTATTATACTCCAGAGCTGCACTCACTGTTCTGCTGGTGCAGTCACTGTGTACATACATTACTAGATCCTGAGTTACATCCTGTATTATACTCCAGAGCTGCACTCACTATTCTGCTGGTGCAGTCACTGTGCACATACATTACATTACTGATCCTGAGTTACCTCCTGTATTATACTCCAGAGCTGCACTCACTATTCTGCTGGTGCAGTCTCTGTGTACATACATTACATTACTGATCCTGAGTTACATCCTGTATTATACTCCAGAGCTGCACTCACTATTCTGCTGGTGCAGTCACTGTGTACATTCATTCCATTACTGATGCTGAGTTACATCCTGTATTATACTCCAGAGCTGCACTCACTATTCTGCTGGTGCAGTCACTGGTGTACATACATACATTACTGATCCTGAGTTACATCCTGTATTATCCTCCAGAGCTGCACTCACTATTCTGCTGGTGCAGTCACTGTGTACATACATTACATTACTGATCCTGAGTTACATCCTGTATTATACCCCAGAGCTGCACTCACTATTCTGCTGAGCTGGTGCTGGTCAGTCACTGTGTACATACATTACATTACTGATCCTGAGTTACTATCCTGTATTATACTCCAGAGCTCACTCACTGTTCTGCTGGTGCAGTCACTGTGTACATACATTACATTACTGATCCTGAGTTACATCCTGTATTATACTCCAGAGCTGCACTCACTATTCTGCTGGTGCAGTCACTGTGTACATACATTACATTACTGATCCTGAGTTACATCCTGTATTATACTCCAGAGCTGCACTCACTATTCTGCTGGTGCAGTCACTGTGTACATACATTACATTACTGATCCTGAGTTATATCCTGTATTATTACTCCAGAGCTGCACTCACTATTCTGCTGGTGCAGTCACTGTGTACATACATTACTGATCCTGAGTTATATCCTGTATTATACTCCAGAGCTGCACTCACTATTCTGCTGGTGCAGTCACTGTGCTACATACATTACATTACTGATCCTGAGTTACCTCCTGTATTATACTCCAGAGCTGCACTCACTATTCTGCTGGTGCAGTCACTGTGCACATACATTACATTACTGATCCTGAGTTACTTCCTGTAATATTCTCCAGAGCTGCACTCACTATTCTGCTGGTGCAGTCTCTGTGTACATACATTACATTACTGATCCTGAGTTATATCCTGTATATACTCCAGAGCTGCACTCACTATTCTGCTGGTGCAGTCACTGTGTACATACATTACATTACTGATCCTGAGTTACATCCTGTATTATACTCCAGAGCTGCACTCACTATTCTGCTGGTGCAGTCACTGTGTACATACATTACATTACTGATCCTGAGTTACATCCTGTATTATACTCAGAGCTGCACTCACTATTCTGCTGGTGCAGTCACTGTGTACATACATTACATTACTGATCCTGAGTTACATCCTGTATTATACTCCAGAGCTGCACTCACTATTCTGCTGGTGCAGTCACTGTGTACATACATTATATTACTGATCCTGAGTTACATCCTGTATTATACTCCAGAGCTGCACTCACTATTCTGCTGGTGCAGTCACTGTGTACATACATTACATTACTGATCCTGAGTTACATCCTGTATTATCCTCCAGAGCTGCACTCACTATTCTGCTGGTGCAGTCACTGTGTACATACATTACATTACTGATCCTGAGTTACCTCCTGTATTATACCCCAGAGCTGCACTCACTATTCTGCTGGTGCAGTCACTGTGTACATACATTACATTACTGATCCTGAGTTATATCCTGTATTATACTCCAGAGCTGCACTCACTGTTCTGCTGGTGCAGTCACTGTGTACATACATTACTGATCCTGAGTTACATCCTGTATTATACTCCAGAGCTGCACTCACTATTCTGCTGGTGCAGTCACTGTGCACATACATTACATTACTGATCCTGAGTTACCTCCTATATTATACTCCCAGAGCTGCACTCACTATTCGCTGGTGCAGTCTCTGTGTACATACATTACATTACTGATCCTGAGTTACATCCTGTATTATACTCCAGAGCTGCACTCACTATTCTGCTGGTGCAGTCACTGTGTACATTCATTCCATTACTGATCTGAGTTACATCCTGTATTATACTCCAGGAGCTGCACTCACTATTCTGCTGGTGCAGTCACTGTGTACATACATTACATTACTGATCCTGAGTTACATCCTGTATTATCCTCCAGAGCTGCACTCACTATTCTGCTGGTGCAGTCACTGTGTACATACATTACATTACTGATCCTGAGTTACATCCTGTATTATACCCCAGAGCTGCACTCACTATTCTGCTGGTGCAGTCACTGTGTACATACATTACATTACTGATCCTGAGTTATATCCTGTATTATACTCCAGAGCTGCACTCACTGTTCTGCTGGTGCAGTCACTGTGTACATACATTACATTACTGATCCTGAGTTACATCCTGTATTATACCCCAGAGCTGCACTCACTATTCTGCTGGTGCAGCACTGTGTACATACATTACATTACTGATCCTGAGTTACCTCCTGTATTATACTCCAGAGCTGCACTCACTATTCTGCTGGTGCAGTCACTGTGTACATACATTACATTACTGATCCTGAGTTATATCCTGTATTATACTCCAGAGCTGCACTCACTATTCTGCTAGTGCAGTCACTGTGTACATACATTACATTACTGATCCTGAGTTACATTCTGTATTATACTCCAGAGCTGCACTCACTATTCTGCTGGTGCAGTCACTGTGTACATACATTACATTACTGATCCTGAGTTATATCCTGTATTATACTCCAGAGCTGCACTCACTATTCTGCTGGTGCAGTCACTGTGTACATACATTACTGATCCTGAGTTACATCCTGTATTATACTCCAGAGCTGCACTCACTATTCTGCTGGTGCAGTCACTGTGCACATACATTACATTACTGATCCTGAGTTACCTCCTGTATTATACTCCAGAGCTGCACTCACTATTCTGCTGGTGCAGTCTCTGTGTACATACATTACATTACTGATCCTGAGTTACATCCTGTATTATACTCCAGAGCTGCACTCACTATTCTGCTGGTGCAGTCACTGTGTACATACATTACATTACTGATCCTGAGTTACATCCTGTATTATCCTCCAGAGCTGCACTCACTATTCTGCTGGTGCAGTCACTGTGTACATACATTACATTACTTATCCTGAGTTACATCCTGTATTATACTCCAGAGCTGCACTCTCTATTCTGCTGGTACAGTCACTGTGTACATACATTACATTACTGATCCTGAGTTACATCCTGTATTATACTCCAGAGCTGCACTCACTATTCTGCTGGTGCAGTCACTGTGTACATACATTACATTACTGATCCTGAGTTACATCCTGTATTATACCCCAGAGCTGCACTCACTATTCTGCTGGTGCAGTCACTGTGTACATACATTACATTACTGATCCTGAGTTATATCCTGTATTATACTCCAGAGCTGCACTCACTGTTCTGCTGGTGCAGTCACTGTGTACATACATTACATTACTGATCCTGAGTTACATCCTGTATTATACTCCAGAGCTGCACTCACTATTCTGCTGGTGCAGTCACTGTGTACATACATTCCATTACTGATCCTGAGTTACATCCTGTATTATACTCCAGAGCTGCACTCACTATTCTGCTTGTGCAGTCACTGTGTACATACATTACATTACTGATCCTGAGTTATATCCTGTATTATACTCCAGAGCTGCGCTCACTATTCTGCTGGTGCAGTCACTGTGTATATACATTACATTACTGATCCTGAGTTATATCCTGTATTATACCCCAGAGCTGCACTCACTATTCTGCTGGTGCAGTCACTGTGTACATACATTACATTACTGATCCTGAGTTACATCCTGTATTATACCCCAGAGCTGCACTCACTATTCTGCTGGTGCAGTCACTGTGTACATACATTACATTACTGATCCTGAGTTATATCCTGTATTATACTCCAGAGCTGCACTCACTGTTCTGCTGGTGCAGTCACTGTGTACATACATTACATTACTGATCCTGAGTTACATCCTGTATTATACCCCAGAGCTGCACTCACTATTCTGCTGGTGCAGTCACTGTGTACATACATTACATTACTGATCCTGAGTTATATCCTGTATTATACTCCAGAGCTGCACTCACTGTTCTGCTGGTGCAGTCACTGTGTACATACATTACATTACTGATCCTGAGTTACATCCTGTATTATACTCCAGAGCTACACTCACTATTCTGCTGGTGCAGTCTCTGTGTACATACATTACATTACTGATCCTGAGTTACATCCTGTATTATACTCCAGAGCTGCACTCACTATTCTGCTGGTGCAGTCACTGTGTACATACATTCCATTACTGATCCTGAGTTACATCCTGTATTATACTCCAGAGCTGCACTCACTATTCTGCTTGTGCAGTCACTGTGTACATGCATTACATTACTGATCCTGAGTTATATCCTGTATTATACCCCAGAGCTGCACTCACTATTCTGCTGGTGCAGTCACTGTGTACATACATTACATTACTGATCCTGAGTTACATCCTGTATTATACTCCAGAGCTGCACTCACTATTCTGCTGGTGCAGTCACTGTGTACATACATTACATTACTGATCCTGAGTTATATCCTGTATTATACTCCAGAGCTGCACTCACTATTCTGCTGGTGCAGTCACTGTGTACATACATTACATTACTGATCCTGAGTTACATCCTGTATTATACTCCAGAGCTGCACTCACTATTCTGCTGGTGCAGTCACTGTGTACATACATTACATTACTGATACTGAGTTACATCCTGTATTATACTCCAGAGCTGCACTCACTATTCTGCTGGTGCAGTCACTGTGTACATACATTATATTACTGATCCTGAGTTACATCCTGTATTATACTCCAGAGCTGCACTCACTATTCTGCTGGTGCAGTCACTGTGTACATACATTACATTACTGATCCTGAGTTATATCCTGTATTATACCCCAGAGCTGCACTCACTATTCTGCTGGTGCAGTCACTGTGTACATACATTACGTTACTGATCCTGAGTTACATCCTGTATTATACTCCAGAGCTGCACTCACTATTCTTCTGGTGCAGTCACTGTGTACATACATTACATTACTGATCCTGAGTTACCTCCTGTATTATACTCCAGAGCTGCACTCACTATTCTGCTGGTGCAGTCACTGTGTACATACATTACATTACTGATCCTGAGTTACCTCCTGTATTATACTCCAGAGCTGCACTCACTATTCTGCTGGTGCAGTAACTGTGTACATACATTACATTACTGATCCTGAGTTACATCCTGTATAATACTACAGAGCTGCACTCACTATTCTGCTGGTGCAGTCACTGTGTACATACATTACATTACTGATCCTGAGTTACATCCTGTATTTTACCCCAGAGCTGCACTCACTATTCTGCTGGTGCAGTCACTGTGTACATACATTACATTACTGATCCTGAGTTACATCCTGTATTATACTCCAGAGCTGCACTCACTATTCTGCTGGTGCAGTCACTGTGTACATACATTACATTACTGATCCTGAGTTACATCCTGTATTATACCCCAGAGCTGCACTCACTATTCTGCTGGTGCAGTCACTGTGTACATACATTACATTACTGATCCTGAGTTACATCCTGTATTTTACCCCAGAGCTGCACTCACTATTCTGCTGGTGCAGTCACTGTGTACATACATTACATTACTGATCCTGAGTTACCTCCTGTATTATACTCCAGAGCTGCACTCACTATTCTGCTGGTGCAGTCACTGTGTACATACATTACATTACTGATCCTGAGTTACATCCTGTATTATACCCCAGAGCTGCACTCACTATTCTGCTGGTGCAGTCACTGTGTACATACATTACATTACTGATCCTGAGTTACATCCTGTATTATACTCCAGAGCTGCACTCACTATTCTGCTGGTGCAGTAACTGTTTACATACATTACATTACTGATCCTGAGTTACCTCCTGTATTATACTCCAGAGCTGCACTCACTATTCTGCTGGTGCAGTCACTGTGTACATACATTACATTACTGATCCTGAGTTACATCCTGTATTATACTCCAGAGCTGCACTCTCTATTCTGCTGGTGCAGTCACTGTGTACATACATTACATTACTGATCCTGAGTTACCTCCTGTATTATACTCCAGAGCTGCACTCACTATTCTGCTGGTGCAGTCGCTGTGTACATACATTACATTACTGATCCTGAGTTACATCCTGTATTATACCCCAGAGCTGCACTCACTATTCTGCTGGTGCAGTCACTGTGTACATACATTACGTTACTGATCCTGAGTTACATCCTGTATTATACTCCAGAGCTGCACTCACTATT
The DNA here is from genome assembly GCF_046119375.1 of Phyllobates terribilis. Taxonomy (NCBI): domain Eukaryota; kingdom Metazoa; phylum Chordata; class Amphibia; order Anura; family Dendrobatidae; genus Phyllobates; species Phyllobates terribilis. The sequence continues at coordinate 14,236 of NW_027371702.1, forward strand.
CTGCTGGTGCAGTCACTGTGTACATACATTACATTACTGATCCTGAGTTACCTCCTGTATTATACTCCAGAGCTGCACTCACTATTCTGCTGGTGCAGTCACTGTAAACATACATTACATTACTGATCCTGAGTTACATCCTGTATTATACTCCAGAGCTGCACTCACTATTCTGCTGGTGCAGTCACCATGTACATACATTACATTACTGATCCTGAGTTACCTCCTGTATTATACTCCAGAGCTGCACTCACTATTCTGCTGGTGCAGTCACTGTGTACATACATTACATTACTGATCCTGAGTTACATCCTGTATTATACTCCAGAGCTGCACTCACTATTCTTCTGGTGCAGTCACTGTGTACATACATTACATTACTGATCCTGAGTTACCTCCTGTATTATACTCCAGAGCTGCACTCACTATTCTGCTGGTGCAGTCACTGTGTACATACATTACATTACTGATCCTGAGTTACCTCCTGTATTATACTCCAGAGCTGCACTCACTATTCTGCTGGTGCAGTCACTGTGTACATACATTACATTACTGATCCTGAGTTACATCCTGTATTATACTCCAGAGCTGCACTCACTATTCTGCTGGTGCAGTCACTGTGTACATACATTACTGATCCTGAGTTACATCCTGTATTATACTTCAGAGCTGCACTCACTATTCTGCTGGTGTAGTCACTGTGTACATACATTACATTACTGATCCTGAGTTACCTCCTGTATTATACTCCAGAGCTGCACTCACTATTCTGCTGGTGTAGTCACTGTGTACATACATTACATTACTGATCCTGAGTTACCTCCTGTATTATACTCCAGTGCTGCACTCACTATTCTGCTGGTGCAGTCACTGTGTACATACATTACATTACTGATCCTGAGTTACCTCCTGTATTATACTCCAGAGCTGCACTCACTATTCTGCTGGTGCAGTCATTGTATACATACATTACATTACTGATCCTGAGTTACCTCCTGTATTATACTCCAGAGCTGCACTCACTATTCTGCTGGTGCAGTCACTGTGTACATACATTACATTACTGATCCTGAGTTACCTCCTGTATTATACTCCAGAGCTGCACTCACTATTCTGCTGGTGCAGTCACTGTGTACATACATTACTGATCCTGAGTTACCTCCTGTATTATACTCCAGAGCTGCACTCACTATTCTGCTGGTGCAGTCACTGTGTACATACATTACATTACTGATCCTGAGTTACCTCATGTATTATACCCCAGAGCTGCACTCACTATTCTGCTGGTGCAGTCACTGTGTACATACATTACATTACTGATCCTGAGTTACCTCCTGTATTATACTCCAGAGCTGCACTCACTATTCTGCTGGTGCAGTCACTTTGTACATACATTACATTACTGATCCTGAGTTACATCCTGTATTATACTCCAGAGCTGCACTCACTATTCTGCTGGTGCAGTCACTGTGTACATACATTACATTACTGATCCTGAGTTACCTCCTGTATTATACTCCAGAGCTGCACTCACTATTCTGCTGGTGCAGTCACTGTGTACATACATTACATTACTGATCCTGAGTTACCTCCTGTATTATACTCCAGAGCTGCACTCACTATTCTGCTGGTGCAGTCACTGTGTACATACATTACATTACTGATCCTGAGTTACATCCTGTATTATACTCCAGAGCTGCACTCACTATTCTGCTGGTGCAGTCACTGTGTACATACATTACATTACTGATCCTGAGTTACATCCTGTATTATACCCCAGAGCTGCACTCACTATTCTGCTGGTGCAGTCACTGTGTACATACATTACATTACTGATCCTGAGTTACCTCCTGTATTATACTCCAGAGCTGCACTCACTATTCTGCTGGTGCAGTCACTGTGTACATACATTACATTACTGATCCTGAGTTACATCCTGTATTATACTCCAGAGCTGCACTCACTGTTCTGCTGGTTGTTATGTAGACCTGCGGCCTCCCTTGCTTTGGATACATTGGTAGGAGAGAATCCCGGTGCCCTTCACACCCCTTCATTTTACAGCCACATAAGAGCGCTGCTCTGGGGATTCTCGCACGGAAAGAAAACAAGCAGGAAATCTCAATAGTTTCCTTGCACATCAAAACCAGTGAAGGTGAATCCCCCAGGAGCCGCCGTCTGCAGCCCCCGATCACCGAGAAATTACTGCAGGAAAGTAATAAATCAGTCGGAGGCGGAAAATCTGCTTCTGTTATCAGTAAACTCCGATAATTCCCAACAATCCGGAACATTCAGTGATGAATTAAACGGACGACGTCTGTAGATTGTGATGTGAGAGGAGTCGAGATTCACCTGACCAACTGGATACATCATAGGGCTATATCAGGAGGTCATGTAGGAGGAGCTATATCAGGGGATCATGTAGGAGGAGTTATATCAGGGGGTCATGTAGGAGGAGCTATATCAGGGGGTCATGTAGGAGGAGATATATCAGGGGATCATGTAGGAGGAGTCATGTAGGAGGATCTATATCAGAGGGCATGTAGGAGGAGCTATATCAGGGTATCATGTAGGAGGAGATATATCAGGGGGTCATGTAGGAGGAGATATATCAGGTGTTATGTAGGAGGAGATATATCAGGGGGTCATGTAGGAGGAGTTATATCAGGGTGTCATGTAGGAGGAGATATATCAGGTGTTATGTAGGAGGAGATATATCAGGGGGTCATGTAGGAGGAGCTATATCAGGGTGTCATGTAGGAGGAGATATATCAGGGGGTCATGTAGGAGGAGCTATATCAGGGTGTCATGTAGGAGGAGATATATCAGGGGGTCATGTAGGAGGAGTTATATCAGGTGTCATGTAGGAGGAGATATATCAGGGTGTCATGTAGGAGGAGATATATCAGGGTGTCATGTAGGAGGAGTTATATCAGGTGTCATGTAGGAGGAGATATATCAGAGGATCATGTAGGAGGAGATATATCAGGGTGTCATGTAGGAGGAGTTATATCAGGTGTCATGTAGGAGGAGATATATCAGGGGATCATGTAGGAGGAGTTATATCAGGTGTCATGTAGGAGGAGTTATATCAGGTGTCATGTAGGAGGAGATATATCAGGGTGTCATGTAGGAGGAGATATATCAGGGTGTCATGTAGGAGGAGTTATATCAGGTGTTATGTAGGAGGAGATATATCAGAGGGTCATGTAGGAGGAGATATATCAGGGGGTCATGTAGGAGGAGATATATCAGGGGGTGATGTAGGAGGAGCTATATCAGGGTGTCATGTAGGAGGAGTTATATCAGGGGGTCATGTTGGAGGAGATATATCAGGGGGTCATGTAGGAGGAGATATATCAGGGGGTCATGTAGGAGGAGTTATATCAGGGGGTCATGTAGGAGGAGTTATATCAGGGTGTCATGTAGGAGGAGCTATATCAGGGTGTCATGTAGGAGGAGTTATATCAGGGGGTCATGTAGGAGGAGATATATCAGGGGGTCATGTAGGAGGAGATATATCAGGTGTTATGTAGGAGGAGATATATCAGAGGGTCATGTAGGAGGAGATATATCAGGGGATCATGTAGGAGGAGATATATCAGGGGGTGATGTAGGAGGAGATATATCAGGGTGTCATGTAGGAGGAGCTATATCAGGGAGTCATGTAGGAGGAGTTATATCAGGGGGTCATGTAGGAGGAGATATATCAGGGTGTCATGTAGGAGGAGTTATATCAGGTGTCTTATAGGAGGAGATATATCAGAGGGTCATGTAGGAGGAGATATATCAGGGGGTCATGTAGGAGGAGATATATCAGGGGATGATGTAGGAGGAACTATATCAGGGTGTCATGTAGGAGGAGCTATATCAGGATATAGATCCTCCTACATGAACCCCTGATATAGCTCCTCCTACATGACCCCCTGATATATCTCCACCTACATAACTCCCTGATATCGCTACTCCTACATGACCCCCTGATATAGCTCCTCCTACATGACCCCCTGACATAGCTCCTCCTACATGACCCCCTGATATAGCTACTCCTACATGACCCCCTTATATAGCTCCTCCTACATGACCCCCTGATATATCTCCTCCTACATGACCCCTGATATAACTCCTCCTACATAACCCCCTGATATATCTCCTCCTACATGACCCCCTGATATATCTCCTCCTACATGAACCCTGATATAACTCCCCCTACATAACCCCCTGATATATCTCCTCCTACATGACCCTCTGATATATCTCCTCCTACATGACCCCCTGATATAGCTCCTCCTACATTATCCATCTGATATAGCTCCTCCTACATGATGCCCTGATATAGCTCCTCCTACATGATGCCCTGATATAGCGCCTACTACATGACCCCCTGATATAGCTCCTCCTACATGACCCTCTGATATAGCTCCTCCTACATGACCTTCTTATATAGCTCCTCCTACATGACCCCCTGATATATCTCCTCCTACATGACCCCCTGATATATCTCCTCCTACATGACCCCCTTATATAGCTCCTCCTACATGACCTCCTGATATATCTCCTCCTACATGACCTCCTGATATATCTTCTTATATATGACCCCCTGATATATCTCCTCCTACATGACCCCCTGATATAGCTCCTCCTACATGACCCTCTGATATATCTCCTCCTACATGACCCCCTGATATAGCTCCTCCTACATGACCCCCTGATATATCTCCTCCTACATGACCCCCTGATATATCTCCTCCTACATGACCCCTGATATAGCTCCTCCTACATGACCCCCTGATATATCTCCTCCTACATGACCCCCTGATATATCTCCTCCTACATGACACCCTGATATAGCTCCTCCTACATGACCCCCTGATATATCTCCTCCTACATGACCCTCTGATATATCTCCTCCTACATGACCCCCTGATATATCTCCTCCTACATGACCCCCTGATATATCTCCTCCTACATGACCCCTGATATAGCTCCTCCTACATGACCCCCTGATATATCTCCTCCTACATGACCCCCTGATATATCTCCTCCTACATGACACCCTGATATAGCTCCTCCTAAAAGATCCCCCTGATATAGCTCCTCCTACATGACCCCCTGATATATCTCCTCCTACATGACCCCCTGATATATCTCCTCCTACATGACCCCCTTATATAGCTCCTCCTACATGACCCCCTGATATATCTCCTCCTACATGACTCCTCGATATAGCTCCTCTTACATGACCCCCTGATATAGCTCCTCCTACATGACCCCCTGATATAGCTCCTCCTACATACCCCCTGATATAACTCCTCCTACATGACCTCCTGATATATCTCCTCCTACATGACCTCCTGATATATCTCCTTATATATGACCCCCTGATATATCTCCTCCTACATGACCCCCTGATATAGCTCCTCCTACATGACCCTCTGATATATCTCCTCCTACATGACCCCCTGATATAGCTCCTCCTACATGACCCCCTGATATATCTCCTCCTACATGACTCCTGATATAGCTCCTCCTACATGATCCCCTGATATATCTCCTCCTACATGACCCCCTGATATATCTCCTCCTACATGACACCCTGATATAGCTCCTCCTACATGACCCCGTGATATATCTCCTCCTTCATGACCCTCTGATATATCTCCTCCTACATGACCCCTGATATATCTCCTCCTACATGACCCCCTGATATATCTCCTCCTACATGACCCCTGATATAGCTCCTCCTACATGACCCCCTGATATATCTCCTCCTACATGACCCCCTGATATATCTCCTCCTACATGACACCCTGATATAGCTCCTCCTACAAGATCCCCCTGATATAGCTCCTCCTACATGACCCTCTGATATAGCTCCTCCTACATGACCCTCTGATATAGATCCTCCTACATGACTCCCTGATATAACATCTCCTACATGACCCCCCTGCAGGGGGTCATGTAGGAGGAGTTATATCAGGGGGTCATGTAGGAGGAGATATATCAGGGGGTCATGTAGGAGGAGCTATATCAGGGAGTCATGTAGGAGGAGCTATATCAGGGGGGGTCATGTAGGAGGAGCTATATCAGGGGGTCATGTCATGTAGGAGGAGATATATCAGGGGGTCATGTAGGAGGAGCTATATCAGGGGGTCATGTAGGAGGAGCTATATCAGGGAAATGAAGCTGGGGGACCATCCATTCCATGGCATGCTCTTCTACTACCGCATGACTCTTTTGTTGGCCATTTCATGCTGCACAACTGTTCTGTGGACGTTTTCATGCCGTGTACCGGCCCGTTGTCCATTTCATCCACTACACCTGTCCTGTCGGTGCTTCGGCAGTTCCACATCTACGCTTCCATCTTGCACCACGTCCTGTTTGATGCCTCCTTTCCTGCTACCCGTTATTTACTAAATTGCTCCAGTGCATGTGTCAGACGGGCCGGTTCCATGTGTCAGATGGCCCAGCTCCATGTGTGCAGACGGGCCGGCTACATGTGTCAGACGGGCCGGCTCCATGTCTCAGACGGGCCGGCCCCATGTGTCAGACGGGCCGGCCCCATGTGTCAGACGGGCCAGCTCCATGTGTGCAGACGGGCCGGCTACATGTGTCAGGCGGGCCGGCTACATGTGTCAGACGAGCCAGCTCCATGTGTGCAGACGGGCCGGCTTCATGCGTCAGACGGGCCGGCTCCATGTGTGCAGATGGGCCAGCTCCATGTGTGCAGACGGGCCGGCCCCATGTGTCAGACGGGCCGGCTCCATGTGTCAGACGGGCCGGCCCCATGTGTCAGACGGGCCGGCCCCATGTGTGCAGACGGGCCGGCTCCATGTGTGCAGACGGGCCAGCTCCATGTGTCAGACGGGCCGGCTCCATGTGTCAGACGGGCCGGCCCCATGTGTCAGACGGGCCGGCTCCATGTGTGCAGACGGGCCGGCCCCATGTGTCAGACGGGCCGGCTCCATGTGTCAGACGGGCCGGCCCCATGTGTCAGACGGGCCAGCTCCATGTGTCAGACGGGCCGGCTCCATGTGTCAGACGGGCCGGCCCCATGTGTCAGACGGGCCGGCTCCATGTGTGCAGACGGGCCGGCCCCATGTGTCAGACGGGCCGGCTCCATGTGTCAGACGGGCCGGCCCCATGTGTCAGACGGGCCAGCTCCATGTGTCAGACGGGCCGGCTCCATGTGTCAGACGGGCCAGCTCCATGTGTCAGACGGGCCGGCTCCATGTGTCAGACGGGCCAGCTCTATGTGTGCAGACGGGCCGGCTCCATGTGTCAGACGGGCCGGCTCCATGTGTGCAGACGGGCCGGCTCCATGTGTCAGACGGGCGAGCTGTATGTGTGCAGATGGGCCGGCTCCATGTGTCAGACGGGCCAGCTCCATGCGTCAGATGGGCCGGCTCCATGCGTCAGACGGGCCGGCCCCATGCGTCAGACGGGCCGGCCCCATGTGTCAGACGGGCCAGCTCCATGTGTGCAGACGGGCCGGCCCCATGCGTCAGACGTGCCGGCCCCTTGTGTCAGACGGGCCAACTCCATGTGTGCAGACGGGCCGGCCCCATGTGTCAGACGGGCCGGCCCCATAGATGCCACCTAACTGATGGTCCTGACGTCGCAAGGAAGCAGCGGCGTTGTGTCACCTCTCGTGGCTCCATGGAGTAAGCTCAGGGTGTGTCAGGGTTACTAGCGGGGGGCCTCAAGGGTCTGTCTTGGGCCCTATATTATTTAATATATTTATTAATGATCTAGTGGAAGGGTTGCATAGTAAAATAGCAATATTTGCAGATGATACTAAACTTTGTAAAGTAGTTAATACAGATGAGGATAGGGCACAGCTACAGGAGGATTTAGATAAATTGGGGAGTTGGGCCAAAAAATGGCAAATGGGGTTCAATGCCGATAAATGTAAGGTCATGCACATGGGAAAGAAAAACAGCAGTCACCCATACATATTAAATGGGAAACCGTTGGGGAAATCTGACATGGAGAAGGACCTGGGCGTCTTGGTTAACAGCAAATTAAATTGGAGTGCCCAGTGTCAGGCAGCAGCTGCGAAGGCAAATAGAGTCATGGCATGCATCAGAAGAGGAATAGGGGCATATGATGAGAACATTGTTCTTCCTCTGTATAAAGCGCTGGTAAGGCCGCACTTAGAATATTGTGCACAGTTCTGGGCTCCGGGGCTCAGGAAAGACATATTGGAGCTAGAGAGGGTACAAAGGAGGGCGACTAAGGTAATGGAGGGAATGGAGGGACTAGAATACCCAGAGAGGTTGTCAAAATTAGGCCTATTTACGTTGGAAAAGAGAAGGCTTAGGGGAGACCTCATAAACATGTATAAATACATCAGGGGGCAGTACAGAGATCTCTCCCATGACCTGTTTATACCAAGGATGGTGACAAAGACGAGGGGGCACACTATGCGTCTGGAGGAAAGGAGGTTCCTGCACCAGCATAGAAGGGGATTCTTTACGGTCAGAGCCGTGAGACTCTGGAACTCTCTGGGAGAGGAAGTGGTGATGTCCAACTCACTTAATGAGTTCAAGAGAGGCCTGGACGCCTTTCTGGAGAACAATAAAATTACATCTTATGCTTAGTGATAGTTAATTAATCCAGGGATTTAATCTGACTGCCAGATTGGTGTCGGGAAGTGAATTTTTCCTCAATGATGTAAATTGGCCTATACCGCATGGGTTTTTTTTTGCCTTCCCCTGGATCAACGCTGTCGAATAGCTGCAGTGCACAAGAAATAGGCTGAACTGGATGGACGCTTATCTTTTTTCGGCCTTATATAAACTTATATAAACTATGTACACAGAAACACATTGTAAATCTCGCTCCAGTCCTTAAAGGGGTATTCCCATCTCCAAGATCCTATCCCAATATGTAGTAGGTGTAATAATAATAATAATAGCAAATATCTCCAATTAGAAATGTAGTATAGTTTTTCTGATTTGCTATGTCTCTTTCCTCATGTGCAGGCATCACAAGGACCTTAGATATCCATGGTTACGTCCACTGATATAGTCACAGTTAGTTAGCTAGTTGCTAGTGGTCGTAACCATGGATATCTAAGGTCCTGCAATGCCTGTGTGGCACCCCAGGGGTCTGGTTTCCACAGTAACAGCAATGTTATGTCTGAGAGCAGGTGGGAGGTCTCTTGGTCAGGAATCCTATGCATGCCACACCTCCTGCCCAGTCCTGGGAGGGGAAGAACTTCCCCTATATAAACCTGGGGCTGAGGCAGGGTTAGAGAGTTGAGAGGGAGAGTTCAGCCAGGAGGGCTGACAGGGAGCTGTGGCTCCGGCTGGGCCCAGCTCCTGGGCCATGCCAGAAGTAGAGAAGAGAAGCAGCATAGGAAGAAACAACAGGAGCTCTGTGGGAGCAGTGTTACAAAGAGTCAGGGGCTGGCAGCTGCAGAGCTCGCCCTGACTGAGAAGATTTCTTACCGGACCCGGAGTCCGAGGCTGTGGGGACTAACTCCTACCCAGCAGCAGAATCCGTCAGGCAGGGGATTTCAGGTCCTCTGGCCAAGAAACCCGAAGGCACGGTCACACGCATGGGACCAGCACCGCCGTCGTGGAGCGGAAGCCATTAGAAGGCCCCGAGTCACCGGCCATACGGGTGAGCACCACACGGTACACTCAGGGACGTGGGCTACTTATATCCGCTTCTAGCAAGGTAGCCAGAAGAGTATCGTTAGTTTGGGAGGCCTACAACTCCGCCTGGCCAGGGGAGATCCCATCTGCTCAAGGACTGACCAGGCCCCGTTCACTAGCAAGTACTCCGGGAGGGTCTATCTTTGTCACCAGTAAAGACCCTGAATTACACCGCACCGTCTCTGAGTGGTTCCTGCTACCCCCATCATCCACGTCGGCTGCCCTGAGGCCATACCCCTCCCGTTGGGGGTTATACCATCCACGCTGCACCATCCTTCCACCGGCCTCAGCGGTCTGCCCTGCAGCGGCAGCTCCATAGCTGCATTCAACGGGTGGCGTAGTCGAACAATATCACATCTGCCAC
>NW_027371703.1:0-24223 GCF_046119375.1 Phyllobates terribilis
CGGTGCAATTCTGAAATTTTTAGCTTTTTCCTGTTAATCCTAGCATGATAAAGAAGATTCAAAGAGAGTGAGATGCCAGCTCCTTTCATTCAGTCAGTAGCTTCAAACATTTCTGGTATATGAAAAACATGTTTTTCAATGGCAAAAATCAATGAATATTGTAAATGCACAAACAGTAATATCTCCACATTGCAAGGTGCAATTCTGAAATTTTTTGCTTTTTCCTGCTAATCCTAGCATGATAAAGAAGATTCAAAGAGAGTGAGATGCCAGCTCCTTTCATTCAGTCAGTAGCTTCAAACATTTCTGGTATATGAAAAACATGTTTTTCAATGGCAAAAATCAATGAATATTGTAAATGCACAAACAGTAATATCTCCACATTGCACGGTGCAATTCTGAAATTTTTAGCTTTTTCCTGTTAATCCTAGCATGATAAAGATTCAAAGAGAGTGAGATGCCAGCTCCTTTCATTCAGTCAGTAGCTTCAAACATTTCTGGTATATGAAAAACATGTTTTTCAATGGCAAAAATCAATGAATATTGTAAATGCACAAACAGTAATATCTCCACATTGCAAGGTGCAATTCTGAAATTTTTTGCTTTTTCCTGTTAATCCTAGCATGATAAAGAAGATTCAAAGAGAGTGAGATGCCAGCTCCTTTCATTCAGTCAGTAGCTTCAAACATTTCTGGTATATGAAAAACATGTTTTTCAATGGCAAAAATCAATGAATATTGTAAATGCACAAACAGTAATATCTCCACATTGCAAGGTGCAATTCTGAAATTTTTTGCTTTTTCCTGCTAATCCTAGCATGATAAAGAAGATTCAAAGAGAGTGAGATGCCAGCTCCTTTCATTCAGTCAGTAGCTTCAAACATTTCTGGTATATGAAAAACATGTTTTTCAATGGCAAAAATCAATGAATATTGTAAATGCACAAACAGTAATATCTCCACATTGCACGGTGCAATTCTGAAATTTTTAGCTTTTTCCTGTTAATCCTAGCATGATAAAGAAGATTCAAAGAGAGTGAGATGCCAGCTCCTTTCATTCAGTCAGTAGCTTCAAACATTTCTGGTATATGAAAAACATGTTTTTCAATGGCAAAAATCAATGAATATTGTAAATGCACAAACAGTAATATCTCCACATTGCAAGGTGCAATTCTGAAATTTTTTGCTTTTTCCTGTTAATCCTAGCATGATAAAGAAGATTCAAAGAGAGTGAGATGCCAGCTCCTTTCATTCAGTCAGTAGCTTCAAACATTTCTGGTATATGAAAAACATGTTTTTCAATGGCAAAAATCAATGAATATTGTAAATGCACAAACAGTAATATCTCCACATTGCAAGGTGCAATTCTGAAATTTTTTGCTTTTTCCTGCTAATCCTAGCATGATAAAGAAGATTCAAAGAGAGTGAGATGCCAGCTCCTTTCATTCAGTCAGTAGCTTCAAACATTTCTGGTATATGAAAAACATGTTTTTCAATGGCAAAAATCAATGAATATTGTAAATGCACAAACAGTAATATCTCCACATTGCACGGTGCAATTCTGAAATTTTTAGCTTTTTCCTGTTAATCCTAGCATGATAAAGAAGATTCAAAGAGAGTGAGATGCCAGCTCCTTTCATTCAGTCATTAGCTTCAAACATTTCTGGTATATGAAAAACATGTTTTTCAATGGCAAAAATCAATGAATATTGTAAATGCACAAACAGTAATATCTCCACATTGCACGGTGCAATTCTGAAATTTTTAGCTTTTTCCTGTTAATCCTAGCATGATAAAGAAGATTCAAAGAGAGTGAGATGCCAGCTCCTTTCATTCAGTCAGTAGCTTCAAACATTTCTGGTATATGAAAAACATGTTTTTCAATGGCAAAAATCAATGAATATTGTAAATGCACAAACAGTAATATCTCCACATTGCAAGGTGCAATTCTGAAATTTTTTGCTTTTTCCTGTTAATCCTAGCATGATAAAGAAGATTCAAAGAGAGTGAGATGCCAGCTCCTTTCATTCAGTCAGTAGCTTCAAACATTTCTGGTATATGAAAAACATGTTTTTCAATGGCAAAAATCAATGAATATTGTAAATGCACAAACAGTAATATCTCCACATTGCAAGGTGCAATTCTGAAATTTTTTGCTTTTTCCTGCTAATCCTAGCATGATAAAGAAGATTCAAAGAGAGTGAGATGCCAGCTCCTTTCATTCAGTCAGTAGCTTCAAACATTTCTGGTATATGAAAAACATGTTTTTCAATGGCAAAAATCAATGAATATTGTAAATGCACAAACAGTAATATCTCCACATTGCACGGTGCAATTCTGAAATTTTTAGCTTTTTCCTGTTAATCCTAGCATGATAAAGAAGATTCAAAGAGAGTGAGATGCCAGCTCCTTTCATTCAGTCAGTAGCTTCAAACATTTCTGGTATATGAAAAACATGTTTTTCAATGGCAAAAATCAATGAATATTGTAAATGCACAAACAGTATTATCTCCACATTGCAAGGTGCAATTCTGAAATTTTTTGCTTTTTCCTGCTAATCCTAGCATGATAAAGAAGATTCAAAGAGAGTGAGATGCCAGCTCCTTTCATTCAGTCAGTAGCTTCAAACATTTCTGGTATATGAAAAACATGTTTTTCAATGGCAAAAATCAATGAATATTGTAAATGCACAAACAGTAATATCTCCACATTGCACGGTGCAATTCTGAAATTTTTAGCTTTTTCCTGTTAATCCTAGCATGGTAAAGAAGATTCAAAGAGAGTGAGATGCCAGCTCCTTTCATTCAGTCAGTAGCTTCAAACATTTCTGGTATATGAAAAACATGTTTTTCAATGGCAAAAATCAATGAATATTGTAAATGCACAAACAGTAATATCTCCACATTGCAAGGTGCAATTCTGAAATTTTTTGCTTTTTCCTGCTAATCCTAGCATGATAAAGAAGATTCAAAGAGAGTGAGATGCCAGCTCCTTTCATTCAGTCAGCAGCTTCAAACATTTCTGGTATATGAAAAACATGTTTTTCAATGGCAAAAATCAATGAATATTGTAAATGCACAAACAGTAATATCTCCACATTGCACGGTGCAATTCTGAAATTTTTAGCTTTTTCCTGTTAATCCTAGCATGATAAAGAAGATTCAAAGAGAGTGAGATGCCAGCTCCTTTCATTCAGTCAGTAGCTTCAAACATTTCTGGTATATGAAAAACATGTTTTTCAATGGCAAAAATCAATGAATATTGTAAATGCACAAACAGTAATATCTCCACATTGCAAGGTGCAATTCTGAAATTTTTTGCTTTTTCCTGCTAATCCTAGCATGATAAAGAAGATTCAAAGAGAGTGAGATGCCAGCTCCTTTCATTCAGTCAGTAGCTTCAAACATTTCTGGTATATGAAAAACATGTTTTTCAATGGCAAAAATCAATGAATATTGTAAATGCACAAACAGTAATATCTCCACATTGCACGGTGCAATTCTGAAATTTTTAGCTTTTTCCTGTTAATCCTAGCATGATAAAGATTCAAAGAGAGTGAGATGCCAGCTCCTTTCATTCAGTCAGTAGCTTCAAACATTTCTGGTATATGAAAAACATGTTTTTCAATGGCAAAAATCAATGAATATTGTAAATGCACAAACAGTAATATCTCCACATTGCAAGGTGCAATTCTGAAATTTTTTGCTTTTTCCTGTTAATCCTAGCATGATAAAGAAGATTCAAAGAGAGTGAGATGCCAGCTCCTTTCATTCAGTCAGTAGCTTCAAACATTTCTGGTATATGAAAAACATGTTTTTCAATGGCAAAAATCAATGAATATTGTAAATGCACAAACAGTAATATCTCCACATTGCAAGGTGCAATTCTGAAATTTTTTGCTTTTTCCTGCTAATCCTAGCATGATAAAGAAGATTCAAAGAGAGTGAGATGCCAGCTCCTTTCATTCAGTCAGTAGCTTCAAACATTTCTGGTATATGAAAAACATGTTTTTCAATGGCAAAAATCAATGAATATTGTAAATGCACAAACAGTAATATCTCCACATTGCACGGTGCAATTCTGAAATTTTTAGCTTTTTCCTGTTAATCCTAGCATGATAAAGAAGATTCAAAGAGAGTGAGATGCCAGCTCCTTTCATTCAGTCAGTAGCTTCAAACATTTCTGGTATATGAAAAACATGTTTTTCAATGGCAAAAATCAATGAATATTGTAAATGCACAAACAGTAATATCTCCACATTGCAAGGTGCAATTCTGAAATTTTTTGCTTTTTCCTGCTAATCCTAGCATGATAAAGAAGATTCAAAGAGAGTGAGATGCCAGCTCCTTTCATTCAGTCAGTAGCTTCAAACATTTCTGGTATATGAAAAACATGTTTTTCAATGGCAAAAATCAATGAATATTGTAAATGCACAAACAGTAATATCTCCACATTGCACGGTGCAATTCTGAAATTTTTAGCTTTTTCCTGTTAATCCTAGCATGATAAAGAAGATTCAAAGAGAGTGAGATGCCAGCTCCTTTCATTCAGTCATTAGCTTCAAACATTTCTGGTATATGAAAAACATGTTTTTCAATGGCAAAAATCAATGAATATTGTAAATGCACAAACAGTAATATCTCCACATTGCACGGTGCAATTCTGAAATTTTTAGCTTTTTCCTGTTAATCCTAGCATGATAAAGAAGATTCAAAGAGTGAGATGCCAGCTCCTTTCATTCAGTCAGTAGCTTCAAACATTTCTGGTATATGAAAAACATGTTTTTCAATGGCAAAAATCAATGAATATTGTAAATGCACAAACAGTAATATCTCCACATTGCAAGGTGCAATTCTGAAATTTTTTGCTTTTTCCTGTTAATCCTAGCATGATAAAGAAGATTCAAAGAGAGTGAGATGCCAGCTCCTTTCATTCAGTCAGTAGCTTCAAACATTTCTGGTATATGAAAAACATGTTTTTCAATGGCAAAAATCAATGAATATTGTAAATGCACAAACAGTAATATCTCCACATTGCAAGGTGCAATTCTGAAATTTTTTGCTTTTTCCTGCTAATCCTAGCATGATAAAGAAGATTCAAAGAGAGTGAGATGCCAGCTCCTTTCATTCAGTCAGTAGCTTCAAACATTTCTGGTATATGAAAAACATGTTTTTCAATGGCAAAAATCAATGAATATTGTAAATGCACAAACAGTAATATCTCCACATTGCACGGTGCAATTCTGAAATTTTTAGCTTTTTCCTGTTAATCCTAGCATGATAAAGAAGATTCAAAGAGAGTGAGATGCCAGCTCCTTTCATTCAGTCAGTAGCTTCAAACATTTCTGGTATATGAAAAACATGTTTTTCAATGGCAAAAATCAATGAATATTGTAAATGCACAAACAGTAATATCTCCACATTGCAAGGTGCAATTCTGAAATTTTTTGCTTTTTCCTGCTAATCCTAGCATGATAAAGAAGATTCAAAGAGAGTGAGATGCCAGCTCCTTTCATTCAGTCAGTAGCTTCAAACATTTCTGGTATATGAAAAACATGTTTTTCAATGGCAAAAATCAATGAATATTGTAAATGCACAAACAGTAATATCTCCACATTGCACGGTGCAATTCTGAAATTTTTAGCTTTTTCCTGTTAATCCTAGCATGATAAAGAAGATTCAAAGAGAGTGAGATGCCAGCTCCTTTCATTCAGTCATTAGCTTCAAACATTTCTGGTATATGAAAAACATGTTTTTCAATGGCAAAAATCAATGAATATTGTAAATGCACAAACAGTAATATCTCCACATTGCACGGTGCAATTCTGAAATTTTTAGCTTTTTCCTGTTAATCCTAGCATGATAAAGAAGATTCAAAGAGAGTGAGATGCCAGCGCCTTTCATTCAGTCAGTAGCTTCAAACATTTCTGGTATATGAAAAACATGTTTTTCAATGGCAAAAATCAATGAATATTGTAAATGCACAAACAGTAATATCTCCACATTGCAAGGTGCAATTCTGAAATTTTTTGCTTTTTCCTGCTAATCCTAGCATGATAAAGAAGATTCAAAGAGAGTGAGATGCCAGCTCCTTTCATTCAGTCAGTAGCTTCAAACATTTCTGGTATATGAAAAACATGTTTTTCAATGGCAAAAATCAATGAATATTGTAAATGCACAAACAGTAATATCTCCACATTGCACGGTGCAATTCTGAAATTTTTAGCTTTTTCCTGTTAATCCTAGCATGATAAAGAAGATTCAAAGAGAGTGAGATGCCAGCTCCTTTCATTCAGTCAGTAGCTTCAAACATTTCTGGTATATGAAAAACATGTTTTTCAATGGCAAAAATCAATGACTATTGTAAATGCACAAACAGTAATATCTCCACATTGCAAGGTGCAATTCTGAAATTTTTTGCTTTTTCCTGCTAATCCTAGCATGATAAAGAAGATTCAAAGAGAGTGAGATGCCAGCTCCTTTCATTCAGTCAGTAGCTTCAAACATTTCTGGTATATGAAAAACATGTTTTTCAATGGCAAAAATCAATGAATATTGTAAATGCACAAACAGTAATATCTCCACATTGCACGGTGCAATTCTGAAATTTTTAGCTTTTTCCTGTTAATCCTAGCATGATGAAGATTCAAAGAGAGTGAGATGCCAGCTCCTTTCATTCAGTCAGTAGCTTCAAACATTTCTGGTATATGAAAAACATGTTTTTCAATGGCAAAAATCAATGAATATTGTAAATGCACAAACAGTAATATCTCCACATTGCAAGGTGCAATTCTGAAATTTTTTGCTTTTTCCTGCTAATCCTAGCATGATAAAGAAGATTCAAAGAGAGTGAGATGCCAGCTCCTTTCATTCAGTCAGTAGCTTCAAACATTTCTGGTATATGAAAAACATGTTTTTCAATGGCAAAAATCAATGAATATTGTAAATGCACAAACAGTAATATCTCCACATTGCAAGGTGCAATTCTGAAATTTTTTGCTTTTTCCTGCTAATCCTAGCATGATAAAGAAGATTCAAAGAGAGTGAGATGCCAGCTCCTTTCATTCAGTCAGTAGCTTCAAACATTTCTGGTATATGAAAAACATGTTTTTCAATGGCAAAAATCAATGAATATTGTAAATGCACAAACAGTAATATCTCCACATTGCACGGTGCAATTCTGAAATTTTTAGCTTTTTCCTGTTAATCCTAGCATGATAAAGAAGATTCAAAGAGAGTGAGATGCCAGCTCCTTTCATTCAGTCAGTAGCTTCAAACATTTCTGGTATATGAAAAACATGTTTTTCAATGGCAAAAATCAATGAATATTGTAAATGCACAAACAGTAATATCTCCACATTGCAAGGTGCAATTCTGAAATTTTTTGCTTTTTCCTGCTAATCCTAGCATGATAAAGAAGATTCAAAGACAGTGAGATGCCAGCTCCTTTCATTCAGTCAGTAGCTTCAAACATTTCTGGTATATGAAAAACATGTTTTTCAATGGCAAAAATCAATGAATATTGTAAATGCACAAACAGTAATATCTCCACATTGCACGGTGCAATTCTGAAATTTTTAGCTTTTTCCTGTTAATCCTAGCATGATGAAGATTCAAAGAGAGTGAGATGCCAGCTCCTTTCATTCAGTCAGTAGCTTCAAACATTTCTGGTATATGAAAAACATGTTTTTCAATGGCAAAAATCAATGAATATTGTAAATGCACAAACAGTAATATCTCCACATTGCAAGGTGCAATTCTGAAATTTTTTGCTTTTTCCTGCTAATCCTAGCATGATAAAGAAGATTCAAAGAGAGTGAGATGCCAGCTCCTTTCATTCAGTCAGTAGCTTCAAACATTTCTGGTATATGAAAAACATGTTTTTCAATGGCAAAAATCAATGAATATTGTAAATGCACAAACAGTAATATCTCCACATTGCACAGTGCAATTCTGAAATTTTTAGATTTTTCCTGTTAATCCTAGCATGATAAAGAAGATTCAAAGAGAGTGAGATGCCAGCTCCTTTCATTCAGTCAGTAGCTTCAAACATTTCTGGTATATGAAAAACATGTTTTTCAATGGCAAAAATCAATGAATATTGTAAATGCACAAACAGTAATATCTCCACATTGCAAGGTGCAATTCTGAAATTTTTTGCTTTTTCCTGTTAATCCTAGCATGATAAAGAAGATTCAAAGAGAGTGAGATGCCAGCTCCTTTCATTCAGTCAGTAGCTTCAAACATTTCTGGTATATGAAAAACATGTTTTTCAATGGCAAAAATCGATGAATATTGTAAATGCACAAACAGTAATATCTCCACATTGCAAGGTGCAATTCTGAAATTTTTTGCTTTTTCCTGCTAATCCTAGCATGATAAAGAAGATTCAAAGAGAGTGAGATGCCAGCTCCTTTCATTCAGTCAGTAGCTTCAAACATTTCTGGTATATGAAAAACATGTTTTTCAATGGCAAAAATCAATGAATATTGTAAATGCACAAACAGTAATATCTCCACATTGCACGGTGCAATTCTGAAATTTTTAGCTTTTTCCTGTTAATCCTAGCATGATAAAGAAGATTCAAAGAGAGTGAGATGCCAGCTCCTTTCATTCAGTCAGTAGCTTCAAACATTTCTGGTATATGAAAAACATGTTTTTCAATGGCAAAAATCAATGAATATTGTAAATGCACAAACAGTAATATCTCCACATTGCAAGGTGCAATTCTGAAATTTTTTGCTTTTTCCTGCTAATCCTAGCATGATAAAGAAGATTCAAAGAGAGTGAGATGCCAGCTCCTTTCATTCAGTCAGTAGCTTCAAACATTTCTGGTATATGAAAAACATGTTTTTCAATGGCAAAAATCAATGAATATTGTAAATGCACAAACAGTAATATCTCCACATTGCACGGTGCAATTCTGAAATTTTTAGCTTTTTCCTGTTAATCCTAGCATGATAAAGAAGATTCAAAGAGAGTGAGATGCCAGCTCCTTTCATTCAGTCAGTAGCTTCAAACATTTCTGGTATATGAAAAACATGTTTTTCAATGGCAAAAATCAATGAATATTGTAAATGCACAAACAGTAATATCTCCACATTGCAAGGTGCAATTCTGAAATTTTTTGCTTTTTCCTGCTAATCCTAGCATGATAAAGAAGATTCAAAGAGAGTGAGATGCCAGCTCCTTTCATTCAGTCAGTAGCTTCAAACATTTCTGGTATATGAAAAACATGTTTTTCAATGGCAAAAATCAATGAATATTGTAAATGCACAAACAGTAATATCTCCACATTGCACGGTGCAATTCTGAAATTTTTAGCTTTTTCCTGTTAATCCTAGCATGATAAAGAAGATTCAAAGAGAGTGAGATGCCAGCTCCTTTCATTCAGTCAGTAGCTTCAAACATTTCTGGTATATGAAAAACATGTTTTTCAATGGCAAAAATCAATGACTATTGTAAATGCACAAACAGTAATATCTCCACATTGCAAGGTGCAATTCTGAAATTTTTTGCTTTTTCCTGCTAATCCTAGCATGATAAAGAAGATTCAAAGAGAGTGAGATGCCAGCTCCTTTCATTCAGTCAGTAGCTTCAAACATTTCTGGTATATGAAAAACATGTTTTTCAATGGCAAAAATCAATGAATATTGTAAATGCACAAACAGTAATATCTCCACATTGCACGGTGCAATTCTGAAATTTTTAGCTTTTTCCTGTTAATCCTAGCATGATGAAGATTCAAAGAGAGTGAGATGCCAGCTCCTTTCATTCAGTCAGTAGCTTCAAACATTTCTGGTATATGAAAAACATGTTTTTCAATGGCAAAAATCAATGAATATTGTAAATGCACAAACAGTAATATCTCCACATTGCAAGGTGCAATTCTGAAATTTTTTGCTTTTTCCTGCTAATCCTAGCATGATAAAGAAGATTCAAAGAGAGTGAGATGCCAGCTCCTTTCATTCAGTCAGTAGCTTCAAACATTTCTGGTATATGAAAAACATGTTTTTCAATGGCAAAAATCAATGAATATTGTAAATGCACAAACAGTAATATCTCCACATTGCAAGGTGCAATTCTGAAATTTTTTGCTTTTTCCTGCTAATCCTAGCATGATAAAGAAGATTCAAAGAGAGTGAGATGCCAGCTCCTTTCATTCAGTCAGTAGCTTCAAACATTTCTGGTATATGAAAAACATGTTTTTCAATGGCAAAAATCAATGAATATTGTAAATGCACAAACAGTAATATCTCCACATTGCACGGTGCAATTCTGAAATTTTTAGCTTTTTCCTGTTAATCCTAGCATGATAAAGAAGATTCAAAGAGAGTGAGATGCCAGCTCCTTTCATTCAGTCAGTAGCTTCAAACATTTCTGGTATATGAAAAACATGTTTTTCAATGGCAAAAATCAATGAATATTGTAAATGCACAAACAGTAATATCTCCACATTGCAAGGTGCAATTCTGAAATTTTTTGCTTTTTCCTGCTAATCCTAGCATGATAAAGAAGATTCAAAGAGAGTGAGATGCCAGCTCCTTTCATTCAGTCAGTAGCTTCAAACATTTCTGGTATATGAAAAACATGTTTTTCAATGGCAAAAATCAATGAATATTGTAAATGCACAAACAGTAATATCTCCACATTGCACGGTGCAATTCTGAAATTTTTAGCTTTTTCCTGTTAATCCTAGCATGATAAAGAAGATTCAAAGAGAGTGAGATGCCAGCTCCTTTCATTCAGTCAGTAGCTTCAAACATTTCTGGTATATGAAAAACATGTTTTTCAATGGCAAAAATCAATGAATATTGTAAATGCACAAACAGTAATATCTCCACATTGCAAGGTGCAATTCTGAAATTTTTTGCTTTTTCCTGCTAATCCTAGCATGATAAAGAAGATTCAAAGAGAGTGAGATGCCAGCTCCTTTCATTCAGTCAGTAGCTTCAAACATTTCTGGTATATGAAAAACATGTTTTTCAATGGCAAAAATCAATGAATATTGTAAATGCACAAACAGTAATATCTCCACATTGCACAGTGCAATTCTGAAATTTTTAGCTTTTTCCTGTTAATCCTAGCATGATAAAGAAGATTCAAAGAGAGTGAGATGCCAGCTCCTTTCATTCAGTCAGTAGCTTCAAACATTTCTGGTATATGAAAAACATGTTTTTCAATGGCAAAAATCAATGAATATTGTAAATGCACAAACAGTAATATCTCCACATTGCAAGGTGCAATTCTGAAATTTTTTGCTTTTTCCTGTTAATCCTAGCATGATAAAGAAGATTCAAAGAGAGTGAGATGCCAGCTCCTTTCATTCAGTCAGTAGCTTCAAACATTTCTGGTATATGAAAAACATGTTTTTCAATGGCAAAAATCAATGAATATTGTAAATGCACAAACAGTAATATCTCCACATTGCAAGGTGCAATTCTGAAATTTTTTGCTTTTTCCTGCTAATCCTAGCATGATAAAGAAGATTCAAAGAGAGTGAGATGCCAGCTCCTTTCATTCAGTCAGTAGCTTCAAACATTTCTGGTATATGAAAAACGTTTTTCAATGGCAAAAATCAATGAATATTGTAAATGCACAAACAGTAATATCTCCACATTGCAAGGTGCAATTCTGAAATTTTTTGCTTTTTCCTGTTAATCCTAGCATGATAAAGAAGATTCAAAGAGAGTGAGATGCCAGCTCCTTTCATTCAGTCAGTAGCTTCAAACATTTCTGGTATATGAAAAACATGTTTTTCAATGGCAAAAATCAATGAATATTGTAAATGCACAAACAGTAATATCTCCGCATTGCAAGGTGCAATTCTGAAATTTTTAGCTTTTTCCTGCTAATCCTAGCATGATAAAGAAGATTCAAAGAGAGTGAGATGCCAGCTCCTTTCATTCAGTCAGTAGCTTCAAACATTTCTGGTATATGAAAAACATGTTTTTCAATGGCAAAAATCAATGAATATTGTAAATGCACAAACAGTAATATCTCCACATTGCACGGTGCAATTCTGAAATTTTTAGCTTTTTCCTGTTAATCCTAGCATGATAAAGAAGATTCAAAGAGAGTGAGATGCCAGCTCCTTTCATTCAGTCAGTAGCTTCAAACATTTCTGGTATATGAAAAACATGTTTTTCAATGGCAAAAATCAATGAATATTGTAAATGCACAAACAGTAATATCTCCACATTGCAAGGTGCAATTCTGAAATTTTTTGCTTTTTCCTGCTAATCCTAGCATGATAAAGAAGATTCAAAGAGAGTGAGATGCCAGCTCCTTTCATTCAGTCAGTAGCTTCAAACATTTCTGGTATATGAAAAACATGTTTTTCAATGGCAAAAATCAATGAATATTGTAAATGCACAAACAGTAATATCTCCACATTGCAAGGTGCAATTCTGAAATTTTTTGCTTTTTCCTGCTAATCCTAGCATGATAAAGAAGATTCAAAGAGAGTGAGATGCCAGCTCCTTTCATTCAGTCAGTAGCTTCAAACATTTCTGGTATATGAAAAACATGTTTTTCAATGGCAAAAATCAATGAATATTGTAAATGCACAAACAGTAATATCTCCACATTGCACGGTGCAATTCTGAAATTTTTAGCTTTTTCCTGTTAATCCTAGCATGATAAAGAAGATTCAAAGAGAGTGAGATGCCAGCTCCTTTCATTCAGTCAGTAGCTTCAAACATTTCTGGTATATGAAAAACATGTTTTTCAATGGCAAAAATCAATGAATATTGTAAATGCACAAACAGTAATATCTCCACATTGCAAGGTGCAATTCTGAAATTTTTTGCTTTTTCCTGCTAATCCTAGCATGATAAAGAAGATTCAAAGAGAGTGAGATGCCAGCTCCTTTCATTCAGTCAGTAGCTTCAAACATTTCTGGTATATGAAAAACATGTTTTTCAATGGCAAAAATCAATGAATATTGTAAATGCACAAACAGTAATATCTCCACATTGCACGGTGCAATTCTGAAATTTTTAGCTTTTTCCTGTTAATCCTAGCATGATAAAGAAGATTCAAAGAGAGTGAGATGCCAGCTCCTTTCATTCAGTCAGTAGCTTCAAACATTTCTGGTATATGAAAAACATGTTTTTCAATGGCAAAAATCAATGAATATTGTAAATGCACAAACAGTAATATCTCCACATTGCAAGGTGCAATTCTGAAATTTTTTGCTTTTTCCTGCTAATCCTAGCATGATAAAGAAGATTCAAAGAGAGTGAGATGCCAGCTCCTTTCATTCAGTCAGTAGCTTCAAACATTTCTGGTATATGAAAAACATGTTTTTCAATGGCAAAAATCAATGAATATTGTAAATGCACAAACAGTAATATCTCCACATTGCACAGTGCAATTCTGAAATTTTTAGCTTTTTCCTGTTAATCCTAGCATGATAAAGAAGATTCAAAGAGAGTGAGATGCCAGCTCCTTTCATTCAGTCAGTAGCTTCAAACATTTCTGGTATATGAAAAACATGTTTTTCAATGGCAAAAATCAATGAATATTGTAAATGCACAAACAGTAATATCTCCACATTGCAAGGTGCAATTCTGAAATTTTTTGCTTTTTCCTGTTAATCCTAGCATGATAAAGAAGATTCAAAGAGAGTGAGATGCCAGCTCCTTTCATTCAGTCAGTAGCTTCAAACATTTCTGGTATATGAAAAACATGTTTTTCAATGGCAAAAATCAATGAATATTGTAAATGCACAAACAGTAATATCTCCACATTGCAAGGTGCAATTCTGAAATTTTTTGCTTTTTCCTGCTAATCCTAGCATGATAAAGAAGATTCAAAGAGAGTGAGATGCCAGCTCCTTTCATTCAGTCAGTAGCTTCAAACATTTCTGGTATATGAAAAACGTTTTTCAATGGCAAAAATCAATGAATATTGTAAATGCACAAACAGTAATATCTCCACATTGCAAGGTGCAATTCTGAAATTTTTTGCTTTTTCCTGTTAATCCTAGCATGATAAAGAAGATTCAAAGAGAGTGAGATGCCAGCTCCTTTCATTCAGTCAGTAGCTTCAAACATTTCTGGTATATGAAAAACATGTTTTTCAATGGCAAAAATCAATGAATATTGTAAATGCACAAACAGTAATATCTCCGCATTGCAAGGTGCAATTCTGAAATTTTTAGCTTTTTCCTGCTAATCCTAGCATGATAAAGAAGATTCAAAGAGAGTGAGATGCCAGCTCCTTTCATTCAGTCAGTAGCTTCAAACATTTCTGGTATATGAAAAACATGTTTTTCAATGGCAAAAATCAATGAATATTGTAAATGCACAAACAGTAATATCTCCACATTGCACGGTGCAATTCTGAAATTTTTAGCTTTTTCCTGTTAATCCTAGCATGATAAAGAAGATTCAAAGAGAGTGAGATGCCAGCTCCTTTCATTCAGTCAGTAGCTTCAAACATTTCTGGTATATGAAAAACATGTTTTTCAATGGCAAAAATCAATGAATATTGTAAATGCACAAACAGTAATATCTCCACATTGCAAGGTGCAATTCTGAAATTTTTTGCTTTTTCCTGCTAATCCTAGCATGATAAAGAAGATTCAAAGAGAGTGAGATGCCAGCTCCTTTCATTCAGTCAGTAGCTTCAAACATTTCTGGTATATGAAAAACATGTTTTTCAATGGCAAAAATCAATGAATATTGTAAATGCACAAACAGTAATATCTCCACATTGCACGGTGCAATTCTGAAATTTTTAGCTTTTTCCTGTTAATCCTAGCATGATAAAGAAGATTCAAAGAGAGTGAGATGCCAGCTCCTTTCATTCAGTCAGTAGCTTCAAACATTTCTGGTATATGAAAAACATGTTTTTCAATGGCAAAAATCAATGAATATTGTAAATGCACAAACAGTAATATCTCCACATTGCAAGGTGCAATTCTGAAATTTTTTGCTTTTTCCTGTTAATCCTAGCATGATAAAGAAGATTCAAAGAGAGTGAGATGCCAGCTCCTTTCATTCAGTCAGTAGCTTCAAACATTTCTGGTATATGAAAAACATGTTTTTCAATGGCAAAAATCAATGAATATTGTAAATGCACAAACAGTAATATCTCCACATTGCACGGTGCAATTCTGAAATTTTTAGCTTTTTCCTGTTAATCCTAGCATGATAAAGAAGATTCAAAGAGAGTGAGATGCCAGCTCCTTTCATTCAGTCAGTAGCTTCAAACATTTCTGGTATATGAAAAACATGTTTTTCAATGGCAAAAATCAATGAATATTGTAAATGCACAAACAGTAATATCTCCACATTGCAAGGTGCAATTCTGAAATTTTTTGCTTTTTCCTGCTAATCCTAGCATGATAAAGAAGATTCAAAGAGAGTGAGATGCCAGCTCCTTTCATTCAGTCAGTAGCTTCAAACATTTCTGGTATATGAAAAACATGTTTTTCAATGGCAAAAATCAATGAATATTGTAAATGCACAAACAGTAATATCTCCACATTGCACAGTGCAATTCTGAAATTTTTAGCTTTTTCCTGTTAATCCTAGCATGATAAAGAAGATTCAAAGAGAGTGAGATGCCAGCTCCTTTCATTCAGTCAGTAGCTTCAAACATTTCTGGTATATGAAAAACATGTTTTTCAATGGCAAAAATCAATGAATAATGTAAATGCACAAACAGTAATATCTCCACATTGCAAGGTGCAATTCTGAAATTTTTTGCTTTTTCCTGTTAATCCTAGCATGATAAAGAAGATTCAAAGAGAGTGAGATGCCAGCTCCTTTCATTCAGTCAGTAGCTTCAAACATTTCTGGTATATGAAAAACATGTTTTTCAATGGCAAAAATCAATGAATATTGTAAATGCACAAACAGTAATATCTCCACATTGCAAGGTGCAATTCTGAAATTTTTTGCTTTTTCCTGCTAATCCTAGCATGATAAAGAAGATTCAAAGAGAGTGAGATGCCAGCTCCTTTCATTCAGTCAGTAGCTTCAAACATTTCTGGTATATGAAAAACATGTTTTTCAATGGCAAAAATCAATGAATATTGTAAATGCACAAACAGTAATATCTCCACATTGCACGGTGCAATTCTGAAATTTTTAGCTTTTTCCTGTTAATCCTAGCATGATAAAGAAGATTCAAAGAGAGTGAGATGCCAGCTCCTTTCATTCAGTCAGTAGCTTCAAACATTTCTGGTATATGAAAAACATGTTTTTCAATGGCAAAAATCAATGAATATTGTAAATGCACAAACAGTAATATCTCCACATTGCAAGGTGCAATTCTGAAATTTTTTGCTTTTTCCTGCTAATCCTAGCATGAGAAAGAAGATTCAAAGAGAGTGAGATGCCAGCTCCTTTCATTCAGTCAGTAGCTTCAAACATTTCTGGTATATGAAAAACATGTTTTTCAATGGCAAAAATCAATGAATATTGTAAATGCACAAACAGTAATATCTCCACATTGCAAGGTGCAATTCTGAAATTTTTTGCTTTTTCCTGTTAATCCTAGCATGATAAAGAAGATTCAAAGAGAGTGAGATGCCAGCTCCTTTCATTCAGTCAGTAGCTTCAAACATTTCTGGTATATGAAAAACATGTTTTTCAATGGCAAAAATCAATGAATATTGTAAATGCACAAACAGTAATATCTCCACATTGCAAGGTGCAATTCTGAAATTTTTTGCTTTTTCCTGCTAATCCTAGCATGATAAAGAAGATTCAAAGAGAGTGAGATGCCAGCTCCTTTCATTCAGTCAGTAGCTTCAAACATTTCTGGTATATGAAAAACATGTTTTTCAATGGCAAAAATCAATGAATATTGTAAATGCACAAACAGTAATATCTCCACATTGCACGGTGCAATTCTGAAATTTTTAGCTTTTTCCTGTTAATCCTAGCATGATAAAGAAGATTCAAAGAGAGTGAGATGCCAGCTCCTTTCATTCAGTCAGTAGCTTCAAACATTTCTGGTATATGAAAAACATGTTTTTCAATGGCAAAAATCAATGAATATTGTAAATGCACAAACAGTAATATCTCCACATTGCAAGGTGCAATTCTGAAATTTTTTGCTTTTTCCTGCTAATCCTAGCATGATAAAGAAGATTCAAAGAGAGTGAGATGCCAGCTCCTTTCATTCAGTCAGTAGCTTCAAACATTTCTGGTATATGAAAAACATGTTTTTCAATGGCAAAAATCAATGAATATTGTAAATGCACAAACAGTAATATCTCCACATTGCACAGTGCAATTCTGAAATTTTTAGCTTTTTCCTGTTAATCCTAGCATGATAAAGAAGATTCAAAGAGAGTGAGATGCCAGCTCCTTTCATTCAGTCAGTAGCTTCAAACATTTCTGGTATATGAAAAACATGTTTTTCAATGGCAAAAATCAATGAATAATGTAAATGCACAAACAGTAATATCTCCACATTGCAAGGTGCAATTCTGAAATTTTTTGCTTTTTCCTGTTAATCCTAGCATGATAAAGAAGATTCAAAGAGAGTGAGATGCCAGCTCCTTTCATTCAGTCAGTAGCTTCAAACATTTCTGGTATATGAAAAACATGTTTTTCAATGGCAAAAATCAATGAATATTGTAAATGCACAAACAGTAATATCTCCACATTGCAAGGTGCAATTCTGAAATTTTTTGCTTTTTCCTGCTAATCCTAGCATGATAAAGAAGATTCAAAGAGAGTGAGATGCCAGCTCCTTTCATTCAGTCAGTAGCTTCAAACATTTCTGGTATATGAAAAACATGTTTTTCAATGGCAAAAATCAATGAATATTGTAAATGCACAAACAGTAATATCTCCACATTGCACGGTGCAATTCTGAAATTTTTAGCTTTTTCCTGTTAATCCTAGCATGATAAAGAAGATTCAAAGAGAGTGAGATAAATCCGTAATCTATGGGCTCAGATCTCTTCTTTGGTTGATGATCTTTTAGGTAGACCATTAGTATTGACCCCTCAAAGGGCTTTACTATCCTTGGATCTTGAATCATGCAAGTCATTTGAAAGATCTCTGGTGATTCATTTATTTTCAGTTTGTAAGAACGCATTGGCTTTTTATTGGAGAAAGTCACATGTCCCCACTCTGGAGGACTTAGTTGATAAGATGAATCTTCACAGAATATTTGAACTCAGATTTGCCCTTATCAACAATAACTTAATTAAATTCTCTAGGAAGTGGGATATTTGGTCCACTAGGTTCCCTCAACCTTCTTATAATGCTGGAACATCTCAATGTGTGTCATGTTTAGCTCATTAATATGTCTAATTTGCTAATGATAGTAATGTGTGCTTAAATTGTTCAAGTTTATGTACTATCGTATATATTTTTTGACGAACAAATTTCTCCCATCTTTCCTGTTTATCCATTCCCGTTTGTACCTTTTTCCCTTCCCCTTCCCTCAGAATTTTCCCTTTACTACGAACATTCTTTT
Organism: Phyllobates terribilis; assembly: GCF_046119375.1. Classification (NCBI taxonomy): domain Eukaryota; kingdom Metazoa; phylum Chordata; class Amphibia; order Anura; family Dendrobatidae; genus Phyllobates; species Phyllobates terribilis. The sequence goes on from NW_027371703.1 coordinate 18,451, forward strand.
GTCACTACTTTTATGCTACGATTGTTATTCCCCTGTTAAATTGGTTTTTAAAAATAAAAAAAATATGGTAAAACAAAGAGAGTGAGATGCCAGCTCCTTTCATTCAGTCAGTAGCTTCAAACATTTCTGGTATATGAAAAACATGTTTTTCAATGGCAAAAATCAATGAATATTGTAAATGCACAAACAGTAATATCTCCACATTGCAAGGTGCAATTCTGAAATTTTTTGCTTTTTCCTGCTAATCCTAGCATGATAAAGAAGATTCAAAGAGAGTGAGATGCCAGCTCCTTTCATTCAGTCAGTAGCTTCAAACATTTCTGGTATATGAAAAACATGTTTTTCAATGGCAAAAATCAATGAATATTGTAAATGCACAAACAGTAATATCTCCACATTGCACAGTGCAATTCTGAAATTTTTAGCTTTTTCCTGTTAATCCTAGCATGATAAAGAAGATTCAAAGAGAGTGAGATGCCAGCTCCTTTCATTCAGTCAGTAGCTTCAAACATTTCTGGTATATGAAAAACATGTTTTTCAATGGCAAAAATCAATGAATAATGTAAATGCACAAACAGTAATATCTCCACATTGCAAGGTGCAATTCTGAAATTTTTTGCTTTTTCCTGTTAATCCTAGCATGATAAAGAAGATTCAAAGAGAGTGAGATGCCAGCTCCTTTCATTCAGTCAGTAGCTTCAAACATTTCTGGTATATGAAAAACATGTTTTTCAATGGCAAAAATCAATGAATATTGTAAATGCACAAACAGTAATATCTCCACATTGCAAGGTGCAATTCTGAAATTTTTTGCTTTTTCCTGCTAATCCTAGCATGATAAAGAAGATTCAAAGAGAGTGAGATGCCAGCTCCTTTCATTCAGTCAGTAGCTTCAAACATTTCTGGTATATGAAAAACATGTTTTTCAATGGCAAAAATCAATGAATATTGTAAATGCACAAACAGTAATATCTCCACATTGCACGGTGCAATTCTGAAATTTTTAGCTTTTTCCTGTTAATCCTAGCATGATAAAGAAGATTCAAAGAGAGTGAGATGCCAGCTCCTTTCATTCAGTCAGTAGCTTCAAACATTTCTGGTATATGAAAAACATGTTTTTCAATGGCAAAAATCAATGAATATTGTAAATGCACAAACAGTAATATCTCCACATTGCAAGGTGCAATTCTGAAATTTTTTGCTTTTTCCTGCTAATCCTAGCATGAGAAAGAAGATTCAAAGAGAGTGAGATGCCAGCTCCTTTCATTCAGTCAGTAGCTTCAAACATTTCTGGTATATGAAAAACGTTTTTCAATGGCAAAAATCAATGAATATTGTAAATGCACAAACAGTAATATCTCCACATTGCAAGGTGCAATTCTGAAATTTTTTGCTTTTTCCTGTTAATCCTAGCATGATAAAGAAGATTCAAAGAGAGTGAGATGCCAGCTCCTTTCATTCAGTCAGTAGCTTCAAACATTTCTGGTATATGAAAAACATGTTTTTCAATGGCAAAAATCAATGAATATTGTAAATGCACAAACAGTAATATCTCCACATTGCAAGGTGCAATTCTGAAATTTTTTGCTTTTTCCTGCTAATCCTAGCATGATAAAGAAGATTCAAAGAGAGTGAGATGCCAGCTCCTTTCATTCAGTCAGTAGCTTCAAACATTTCTGGTATATGAAAAACATGTTTTTCAATGGCAAAAATCAATGAATATTGTAAATGCACAAACAGTAATATCTCCACATTGCACGGTGCAATTCTGAAATTTTTAGCTTTTTCCTGTTAATCCTAGCATGATAAAGAAGATTCAAAGAGAGTGAGATGCCAGCTCCTTTCATTCAGTCAGTAGCTTCAAACATTTCTGGTATATGAAAAACATGTTTTTCAATGGCAAAAATCAATGAATATTGTAAATGCACAAACAGTAATATCTCCACATTGCAAGGTGCAATTCTGAAATTTTATGCTTTTTACTGTTAATCCTAGCATGATAAAGAAGATTCAAAGAGAGTGAGATGCCAGCTCCTTTCATTCAGTCAGTAGCTTCAAACATTTCTGGTATATGAAAAACATGTTTTTCAATGGCAAAAATCAATGAATATTGTAAATGCACAAACAGTAATATCTCCACATTGCAAGGTGCAATTCTGAAATTTTTTGCTTTTTCCTGCTAATCCTAGCATGATAAAGAAGATTCAAAGAGAGTGAGATGCCAGCTCCTTTCATTCAGTCAGTAGCTTCAAACATTTCTGGTATATGAAAAACATGTTTTTCAATGGCAAAAATCAATGAATATTGTAAATGCACAAACAGTAATATCTCCACATTGCACGGTGCAATTCTGAAATTTTTAGCTTTTTCCTGTTAATCCTAGCATGATAAAGAAGATTCAAAGAGAGTGAGATGCCAGCTCCTTTCATTCAGTCAGTAGCTTCAAACATTTCTGGTATATGAAAAACATGTTTTTCAATGGCAAAAATCAATGAATATTGTAAATGCACAAACAGTAATATCTCCACATTGCAAGGTGCAATTCTGAAATTTTTTGCTTTTTCCTGCTAATCCTAGCATGATAAAGAAGATTCAAAGAGAGTGAGATGCCAGCTCCTTTCATTCAGTCAGTAGCTTCAAACATTTCTGGTATATGAAAAACATGTTTTTCAATGGCAAAAATCAATGAATATTGTAAATGCACAAACAGTAATATCTCCACATTGCACGGTGCAATTCTGAAATTTTTAGCTTTGTCCTGTTAATCCTAGCATGATAAAGAAGATTCAAAGAGAGTGAGATGCCAGCTCCTTTCATTCAGTCAGTAGCTTCAAACATTTCTGGTATATGAAAAACATGTTTTTCAATGGCAAAAATCAATGAATATTGTAAATGCACAAACAGTAATATCTCCACATTGCAAGGTGCAATTCTGAAATTTTTTGCTTTTTCCTGCTAATCCTAGCATGATAAAGAAGATTCAAAGAGAGTGAGATGCCAGCTCCTTTCATTCAGTCAGTAGCTTCAAACATTTCTGGTATATGAAAAACATGTTTTTCAATGGCAAAAATCAATGAATATTGTAAATGCACAAACAGTAATATCTCCACATTGCAAGGTGCAATTCTGAAATTTTTTGCTTTTTCCTGCTAATCCTAGCATGATAAAGAAGATTCAAAGAGAGTGAGATGCCAGCTCCTTTCATTCAGTCAGTAGCTTCAAACATTTCTGGTATATGAAAAACATGTTTTTCAATGGCAAAAATCAATGAATATTGTAAATGCACAAACAGTAATATCTCCACATTGCACAGTGCAATTCTGAAATTTTTAGCTTTTTCCTGTTAATCCTAGCATGATAAAGAAGATTCAAAGAAAGTGAGATGCCAGCTCCTTTCATTCAGTCAGTAGCTTCAAACATTTCTGGTATATGAAAAACATGTTTTTCAATGGCAAAAATCAATGAATAATGTAAATGCACAAACAGTAATATCTCCACATTGCAAGGTGCAATTCTGAAATTTTTTGCTTTTTCCTGTTAATCCTAGCATGATAAAGAAGATTCAAAGAGAGTGAGATGCCAGCTCCTTTCATTCAGTCAGTAGCTTCAAACATTTCTGGTATATGAAAAACATGTTTTTCAATGGCAAAAATCAATGAATATTGTAAATGCACAGTAATATCTCCACATTGCAAGGTGCAATTCTGAAATTTTTTGCTTTTTCCTGCTAATCCTAGCATGATAAAGAAGATTCAAAGAGAGTGAGATGCCAGCTCCTTTCATTCAGTCAGTAGCTTCAAACATTTCTGGTATATGAAAAACATGTTTTTCAATGGCAAAAATCAATGAATATTGTAAATGCACAAACAGTAATATCTCCACATTGCACGGTGCAATTCTGAAATTTTTAGCTTTTTCCTGTTAATCCTAGCATGATAAAGAAGATTCAAAGAGAGTGAGATGCCAGCTCCTTTCATTCAGTCAGTAGCTTCAAACATTTCTGGTATATGAAAAACATGTTTTTCAATGGCAAAAATCAATGAATATTGTAAATGCACAAACAGTAATATCTCCACATTGCACGGTGCAATTCTGAAATTTTTAGCTTTTTCCTGTTAATCCTAGCATGATAAAGAAGATTCAAAGAGAGTGAGATGCCAGCTCCTTTCATTCAGTCAGTAGCTTCAAACATTTCTGGTATATGAAAAACATGTTTTTCAATGGCAAAAATCAATGAATATTGTAAATGCACAAACAGTAATATCTCCACATTGCAAGGTGCAATTCTGAAATTTTTTGCTTTTTCCTGCTAATCCTAGCATGATAAAGAAGATTCAAAGAGAGTGAGATGCCAGCTCCTTTCATTCAGTCAGTAGCTTCAAACATTTCTGGTATATGAAAAACATGTTTTTCAATGGCAAAAATCAATGAATATTGTAAATGCACAAACAGTAATATCTCCACATTGCAAGGTGCAATTCTGAAATTTTTTGCTTTTTCCTGCTAATCCTAGCATGATAAAGAAGATTCAAAGAGAGTGAGATGCCAGCTCCTTTCATTCAGTCAGTAGCTTCAAACATTTCTGGTATATGAAAAACATGTTTTTCAATGGCAAAAATCAATGAATATTGTAAATGCACAAACAGTAATATCTCCACATTGCAAGGTGCAATTCTGAAATTTTTTGCTTTTTCCTGCTAATCCTAGCATGATAAAGAAGATTCAAAGAGAGTGAGATGCCAGCTCCTTTCATTCAGTCAGTAGCTTCAAACATTTCTGGTATATGAAAAACATGTTTTTCAATGGCAAAAATCAATGAATATTGTAAATGCACAAACAGTAATATCTCCACATTGCAAGGTGCAATTCTGAAATTTTTTGCTTTTTCCTGCTAATCCTAGCATGATAAAGAAGATTCAAAGAGAGTGAGATGCCAGCTCCTTTCATTCAGTCAGTAGCTTCAAACATTTCTGGTATATGAAAAACATGTTTTTCAATGGCAAAAATCAATGAATATTGTAAATGCACAAACAGTAATATCTCCACATTGCACAGTGCAATTCTGAAATTTTTAGCTTTTTCCTGTTAATCCTAGCATGATAAAGAAGATTCAAAGAAAGTGAGATGCCAGCTCCTTTCATTCAGTCAGTAGCTTCAAACATTTCTGGTATATGAAAAACATGTTTTTCAATGGCAAAAATCAATGAATATTGTAAATGCACAAACAGTAATATCTCCACATTGCAAGGTGCAATTCTGAAATTTTTTGCTTTTTCCTGTTAATCCTAGCATGATAAAGAAGATTCAAAGAGAGTGAGATGCCAGCTCCTTTCATTCAGTCAGTAGCTTCAAACATTTCTGGTATATGAAAAACATGTTTTTCAATGGCAAAAATCAATGAATATTGTAAATGCACCAGTAATATCTCCACATTGCAAGGTGCAATTCTGAAATTTTTTGCTTTTTCCTGCTAATCCTAGCATGATAAAGAAGATTCAAAGAGAGTGAGATGCCAGCTCCTTTCATTCAGTCAGTAGCTTCAAACATTTCTGGTATATGAAAAACATGTTTTTCAATGGCAAAAATCAATGAATATTGTAAATGCACAAACAGTAATATCTCCACATTGCACGGTGCAATTCTGAAATTTTTAGCTTTTTCCTGTTAATCCTAGCATGATAAAGAAGATTCAAAGAGAGTGAGATGCCAGCTCCTTTCATTCAGTCAGTAGCTTCAAACATTTCTGGTATATGAAAAACATGTTTTTCAATGG
>NW_027371704.1:0-24217 GCF_046119375.1 Phyllobates terribilis
AAGCAAAAATTTCAGAATTGCACCTTGCAATGCGGAGAAATTACTGTTTGTGCATTTACAATATTCAATGATTTTTGCCATTGAAAAACGTCCAGAAATGATTGAAGCTACTGACTGAATGAAAGGAGCTGGCATCTCACTCTCTTTGAATCTTCTTTACCATGCTAAGAGGAGCAGGAAAAAGCAAAAAATTTCAGAATTGCACCTTGCAATGCGGAGAAATTACTGTTTGTGCATTTACAATATTCATTGATTTTTGCCATTGAAAAACATCATGTTATTCATATACCAGAAATGATTGAAGCTACTGACTGAATGAAAGGAGCTGGCATCTCACTCTCTTTGAATCTTCTTTATCATGCTAAGAGGAGCAGGAAAAAGCAAAAAATTTCAGAATTGCACCTTGCAATGCGGAGAAATTACTGTTTGTGCATTTACAATATTCATTGATTTTTGCCATTGAAAAACATCATGTTATTCATATACCAGAAATGTTTGAAGCTACTGACTGAATGAAAGGAGCTGGCATCTCACTCTCTTTGAATCTTCTTTATCATGCTAAGAGGAGCAGGAAAAAGCAAAAAATTTCAGAATTGCACCTTGCAATGCGGAGAAATTACTGTTTGTGCATTTACAATATTCATTGATTTTTGCCATTGAAAACGTTATTCATAATCCAGAAATGATTGAAGCTACTGACTGAATGAAAGGAGCTGGCATCTCACTCTCTTTGAATCTTCTTTATCATGCTAAGAGGAGCAGGAAAAAGCAAAAAATTTCAGAATTGCACCTTGCAATGCGGAGAAATTACTGTTTGTGCATTTACAATATTCATTGATTTTTGCCATTGAAAAACGTCCAGAAATGATTGAAGCTACTGACTGAATGAAAGGAGCTGGCATCTCACTCTCTTTGAATCTTCTTTATCATGCTAAGAGGAGCAGGAAAAAGCAAAAAATTTCAGAATTGCACCTTGCAATGCGGAGAAATTACTGTTTGTGCATTTACAATATTCATTGATTTTTGCCATTGAAAAACATCATGTTATTCATATACCAGAAATGATTGAAGCTACTGACTGAATGAAAGGAGCTGGCATCTCATTCTCTTTGAATCTTCTTTATCATGCTAAGAGGAGCAGGAAAAAGCAAAAAATTTCAGAATTGCACCTTGCAATGCGGAGAAATTACTGTTTGTGCATTTACAATATTCATTGATTTTTGCCATTGAAAAACGTCCAGAAATGATTGAAGCTACTGACTGAATGAAAGGAGCTGGCATCTCACTCTCTTTGAATCTTCTTTATCATGCTAAGAGGAGCAGGAAAAAGCAAAAAATTTCAGAATTGCACCTTGCAATGCGGAGAAATTACTGTTTGTGCATTTACAATATTCATTGATTTTTGCCATTGAAAAACGTCCAGAAATGATTGAAGCTACTGACTGAATGAAAGGAGCTGGCATCTCACTCTCTTTGAATCTTCTTTATCATGCTAAGAGGAGCAGGAAAAAGCAAAAAATTTCAGAATTGCACCTTGCAATGCGGAGAAATTACTGTTTGTGCATTTACAATATTCATTGATTTTTGCCATTGAAAAACGTCCAGAAATGATTGAAGCTACTGACTGAATGAAAGGAGCTGGCATCTCACTCTCTTTGAATCTTGTTATCATGCTAAGAGGAGCAGGAAAAAGCAAAAAATTTCAGAATTGCACCTTGCAATGCGGAGAAATTACTGTTTGTGCATTTACAATATTCATTGATTTTTGCCATTGAAAAACGTCCAGAAATGATTGAAGCTACTGACTGAATGAAAGGAGCTGGCATCTCACTCTCTTTGAATCTTCTTTATCATGCTAAGAGGAGCAGGAAAAAGCAAAAAATTTCAGAATTGCACCTTGCAATGCGGAGAAATTACTGTTTGTGCATTTACAATATTCATTGATTTTTGCCATTGAAAAACGTCCAGAAATGATTGAAGCTACTGACTGAATGAAAGGAGCTGGCATCTCACTCTCTTTGAATCTTGTTTATCATGCTAAGAGGAGCAGGAAAAAGCAAAAATTTCAGAATTGCACCTTGCAATGCGGAGAAATTACTGTTTGTGCATTTACAATATTCAATGATTTTTGCCATTGAAAAACGTCCAGAAATGATTGAAGCTACTGACTGAATGAAAGGAGCTGGCATCTCACTCTCTTTGAATCTTCTTTACCATGCTAAGAGGAGCAGGAAAAAGCAAAAAATTTCAGAATTGCACCTTGCAATGCGGAGAAATTACTGTTTGTGCATTTACAATATTCATTGATTTTTGCCATTGAAAAACATCATGTTATTCATATACAGAAATGATTGAAGCTACTGACTGAATGAAAGGAGCTGGCATCTCACTCTCTTTGAATCTTCTTTATCATGCTAAGAGGAGCAGGAAAAAGCAAAAAATTTCAGAATTGCACCTTGCAATGCGGAGAAATTACTGTTTGTGCATTTACAATATTCATTGATTTTTGCCATTGAAAAACATCATGTTATTCATATACCAGAAATGTTTGAAGCTACTGACTGAATGAAAGGAGCTGGCATCTCACTCTCTTTGAATCTTCTTTATCATGCTAAGAGGAGCAGGAAAAAGCAAAAAATTTCAGAATTGCACCTTGCAATGCGGAGAAATTACTGTTTGTGCATTTACAATATTCATTGATTTTTGCCATTGAAAAACGTCCAGAAATGATTGAAGCTACTGACTGAATGAAAGGAGCTGGCATCTCACTCTCTTTGAATCTTCTTTATCATGCTAAGAGGAGCAGGAAAAAGCAAAAAATTTCAGAATTGCACCTTGCAATGCGGAGAAATTACTGTTTGTGCATTTACAATATTCATTGATTTTTGCCATTGAAAAACGTCCAGAAATGATTGAAGCTACTGACTGAATGAAAGGAGCTGGCATCTCACTCTCTTTGAATCTTCTTTATCATGCTAAGAGGAGCAGGAAAAAGCAAAAAATTTCAGAATTGCACCTTGCAATGCGGAGAAATTACTGTTTGTGCATTTACAATATTCATTGATTTTTGCCATTGAAAAACATCATGTTATTCATATACCAGAAATGATTGAAGCTACTGACTGAATGAAAGGAGCTGGCATCTCACTCTCTTTGAATCTTCTTTATCATGCTAAGAGAAGCAGGAAAAAGCAAAAAATTTCAGAATTGCACCTTGCAATGCGGAGAAATTACTGTTTGTGCATTTACAATATTCAATGATTTTTGCCATTGAAAAACATGTTTTCATATACCCAGAAATGATTGAAGCTACTGACTGAATGAAAGGAGCTGGCATCTCACTCTCTTTGAATCTTCTTTATCATGCTAAGAGGAGCAGGAAAAAGCAAAAAATTTCAGAATTGCACCTTGCAATGCGGAGAAATTACTGTTTGTGCATTTACAATATTCATTGATTTTTGCCATTGAAAAACATCATGTTATTCATATTCCAGAAATGATTGAAGCTACTGACTGAATGAAAGGAGCTGGCATCTCACTCTCTTTGAATCTTCTTTATCATGCTAAGAGGAGCAGGAAAAAGCAAAAAATTTCAGAATTGCACCTTGCAATGCGGAGAAATTACTGTTTGTGCATTTACAATATTCAATGATTTTTGCCATTGAAAAACGTCCAGAAATGATTGAAGCTACTGACTGAATGAAAGGAGCTGGCATCTCACTCTCTTTGAATCTTCTTTATCATGCTAAGAGGAGCAGGAAAAAGCAAAAAATTTCAGAATTGCACCTTGCAATGCGGAGAAATTACTGTTTGTGCATTTACAATATTCATTGATTTTTGCCATTGAAAAACATCGTTATTCATATACCAGAAATGTTTGAAGCTACTGACTGAATGAAAGGAGCTGGCATCTCACTCTCTTTGAATCTTCTTTATCATGCTAAGAGGAGCAGGAAAAAGCAAAAAATTTCAGAATTGCACCTTGCAATGCGGAGAAATTACTGTTTGTGCATTTACAATATTCATTGATTTTTGCCATTGAAAAACGTCCAGAAATGATTGAAGCTACTGACTGAATGAAAAGAGCTGGCATCTCACTCTCTTTGAATCTTGTTTATCACGCTAAGAGGAGCAGGAAAAAGCAAAAAATTTCAGAATTGCACCTTGCAATGCGGAGAAATTACTGTTTGTGCATTTACAATATTCATTGATTTTTGCCATTGAAAAACGTCCAGAAATGATTGAAGCTACTGACTGAATGAAAGGAGCTGGCATCTCACTCTCTTTGAATCTTCTTTATCATGCTAAGAGGAGCAGGAAAAAGCAAAAAATTTCAGAATTGCACCTTGCAATGCGGAGAAATTACTGTTTGTGCATTTACAATATTCATTGATTTTTGCCATTGAAAAACATCATGTTATTCATATACCAGAAATGATTGAAGCTACTGACTGAATGAAAGGAGCTGGCATCTCACTCTCTTTGAATCTTCTTTATCATGCTAAGAGGAGCAGGAAAAAGCAAAAAATTTCAGAATTGCACCTTGCAATGCGGAGAAATTACTGTTTGTGCATTTACAATATTCAATGATTTTTGCCATTGAAAAACGTCCAGAAATGATTGAAGCTACTGACTGAATGAAAGGAGCTGGCATCTCACTCTCTTTGAATCTTCTTTATCATGCTAAGAGGAGCAGGAAAAAGCAAAAAATTTCAGAATTGCACCTTGCAATGCGGAGAAATTACTGTTTGTGCATTTACAATATTCATTGATTTTTGCCATTGAAAAACATCATGTTATTCATATTCCAGAAATGATTGAAGCTACTGACTGAATGAAAGGAGCTGGCATCTCACTCTCTTTGAATCTTCTTTATCATGCTAAGAGGAGCAGGAAAAAGCAAAAAATTTCAGAATTGCACCTTGCAATGCGGAGAAATTACTGTTTGTGCATTTACAATATTCAATGATTTTTGCCATTGAAAAACGTCCAGAAATGTTTGAAGCTACTGACTGAATGAAAGGAGCTGGCATCTCACTCTCTTTGAATCTTCTTTATCATGCTAAGAGGAGCAGGAAAAAGCAAAAAATTTCAGAATTGCACCTTGCAATGCGGAGAAATTACTGTTTGTGCATTTACAATATTCATTGATTTTTGCCATTGAAAAACATCATGTTATTCATATACCAGAAATGTTTGAAGCTACTGACTGAATGAAAGGAGCTGGCATCTCACTCTCTTTGAATCTTCTTTATCATGCTAAGAGGAGCAGGAAAAAGCAAAAATTTCAGAATTGCACCTTGCAATGCGGAGAAATTACTGTTTGTGCATTTACAATATTCAATGATTTTTGCCATTGAAAAACGTCCAGAAATGATTGAAGCTACTGACTGAATGAAAGGAGCTGGCATCTCACTCTCTTTGAATCTTCTTTATCATGCTAAGAGGAGCAGGAAAAAGCAAAAAATTTCAGAATTGCACCTTGCAATGCGGAGAAATTACTGTTTGTGCATTTACAATATTCATTGATTTTTGCCATTGAAAAACATCATGTTATTCATATACCAGAAATGTTTGAAGCTACTGACTGAATGAAAGGAGCTGGCATCTCACTCTCTTTGAATCTTCTTTATCATGCTAAGAGGAGCAGGAAAAAGCAAAAAATTTCAGAATTGCACCTTGCAATGCGGAGAAATTACTGTTTGTGCATTTACAATATTCATTGATTTTTGCCATTGAAAAACATCATGTCATTCATATACCAGAAATGTTTGAAGCTACTGACTGAATGAAAGGAGCTGGCATCTCACTCTCTTTGAATCTTCTTTATCATGCTAAGAGGAGCAGGAAAAAGCAAAAAATTTCAGAATTGCACCTTGCAATGCGGAGAAATTACTGTTTGTGCATTTACAATATTCATTTATTTTTGCCATTGAAAAACGTCCAGAAATGATTGAAGCTACTGACTGAATGAAAGGAGCTGGCATCTCACTCTATTTGAATCTTCTTTATCATGCTAAGAGGAGCAGGAAAAAGCAAAAAATTTCAGAATTGCACCTTGCAATGCGGAGAAATTACTGTTTGTGCATTTACAATATTCATTGATTTTTGCCATTGAAAAACGTCCAGAAATGATTGAAGCTACTGACTGAATGAAAGGAGCTGGCATCTCACTCTCTTTGAATCTTCTTTATCATGCTAAGAGGAGCAGGAAAAAGCAAAAAATTTCAGAATTGCACCTTGCAATGCGGAGAAATTACTGTTTGTGCATTTACAATATTCATTGATTTTTGCCATTGAAAAACGTCCAGAAATGATTGAAGCTACTGACTGAATGAAAGGAGCTGGCATCTCACTCTCTTTGAATCTTCTTTATCATGCTAAGAGGAGCAGGAAAAAGCAAAAAATTTCAGAATTGCACCTTGCAATGCGGAGAAATTACTGTTTGTGCATTTACAATATTCATTGATTTTTGCCATTGAAAAACATCATGTTATTCATATCCAGAAATGATTGAAGCTACTGACTGAATGAAAGGAGCTGGCATCTCACTCTCTTTGAATCTTCTTTATCATGCTAAGAGGAGCAGGAAAAAGCAAAAAATTTCAGAATTGCACCTTGCAATGCGGAGAAATTACTGTTTGTGCATTTACAATATTCATTGATTTTTGCCATTGAAAAACATCATGTTATTCATATACCAGAAATGTTGAAGCTACTGACTGAATGAAAGGAGCTGGCATCTCACTCTCTTTGAATCTTCTTTATCATGCTAAGAGGAGCAGGAAAAAGCAAAAAATTTCAGAATTGCACCTTGCAATGCGGAGAAATTACTGTTTGTGCATTTACAATATTCATTGATTTTTGCCATTGAAAAACGTCCAGAAATGATTGAAGCTACTGACTGAATGAAAAGAGCTGGCATCTCACTCTCTTTGAATCTTGTTTATCACGCTAAGAGGAGCAGGAAAAAGCAAAAAATTTCAGAATTGCACCTTGCAATGCGGAGAAATTACTGTTTGTGCATTTACAATATTCATTGATTTTTGCCATAAAAAATCGTCAGAAAATGATTGAAGCTACTGACTGAATGGAAAGGGAGCTGGCATCTCACTCTCTTTGAATCTTCTTTATCATGCTAAGAGGAGCAGGAAAAAGCAAAAATTTCAGAATTGCACCTTGCAATGCGGAGAAATTACTGTTTGTGCATTTACAATATTCATTGATTTTTGCCATTGAAAAACATGTTATTCATATACCAGAAATGATTGAAGCTACTGACTGAATGAAAGGAGCTGGCATCTCACTCTCTTTGAATCTTCTTTATCATGCTAAGAGGAGCAGGAAAAAGCAAAAAATTTCAGAATTGCACCTTGCAATGCGGAGAAATTACTGTTGTGCATTTACAATATTCAATGATTTTTGCCATTGAAAAACGTCCAGAAATGATTGAAGCTACTGACTGAATGAAAGGAGCTGGCATCTCACTCTCTTTGAATCTTCTTTATCATGCTAAGAGGAGCAGGAAAAAGCAAAAAATTTCAGAATTGCACCTTGCAATGCGGAGAAATTACTGTTTGTGCATTTACAATATTCATTGATTTTTGCCATTGAAAAACATCATGTTATTCATATTCCAGAAATGATTGAAGCTACTGACTGAATGAAAGGAGCTGGCATCTCACTCTCTTTGAATCTTCTTTATCATGCTAAGAGGAGCAGGAAAAAGCAAAAAATTTCAGAATTGCACCTTGCAATGCGGAGAAATTACTGTTTGTGCATTTACAATATTCAATGATTTTTGCCATTGAAAAACGTCCAGAAATGATTGAAGCTACTGACTGAATGAAAGGAGCTGGCATCTCACTCTCTTTGAATCTTCTTTATCATGCTAAGAGGAGCAGGAAAAAGCAAAAAATTTCAGAATTGCACCTTGCAATGCGGAGAAATTACTGTTTGTGCATTTACAATATTCATTGATTTTTGCCATTGAAAAACATCATGTTATTCATATACCAGAAATGTTTGAAGCTACTGACTGAATGAAAGGAGCTGGCATCTCACTCTCTTTGAATCTTCTTTATCATGCTAAGAGGAGCAGGAAAAAGCAAAAAATTTCAGAATTGCACCTTGCAATGCGGAGAAATTACTGTTTGTGCATTTACAATATTCATTGATTTTTGCCATTGAAAAACGTCCAGAAATGATTGTAGCTACTGACTGAATGAAAGGAGCTGGCATCTCACTCTCTTTGAATCTTCTTTATCATGCTAAGAGGAGCAGGAAAAAGCAAAAAATTTCAGAATTGCACCTTGCAATGCGGAGAAATTACTGGTTGTGCATTTACAATATTCATTGATTTTTGCCATTGAAAAACGTCCAGAAATGATTGAAGCTACTGACTGAATGAAAGGAGCTGGCATCTCACTCTCTTTGAATCTTGTTTATCATGCTAAGAGGAGCAGGAAAAAGCAAAAAATTTCAGAATTGCACCTTGCAATGCGGAGAAATTACTGTTTGTGCATTTACAATATTCATTGATTTTTGCCATTGAAAAACATCATGTTATTCATATTCCAGAAATGATTGAAGCTACTGACTGAATGAAAGGAGCTGGCATCTCACTCTCTTTGAATCTTCTTTATCATGCTAAGAGGAGCAGGAAAAAGCAAAAAATTTCAGAATTGCACCTTGCAATGCGGAGAAATTACTGTTTGTGCATTTACAATATTCAATGATTTTTGCCATTGAAAAACGTCCAGAAATGATTGAAGCTACTGACTGAATGAAAGGAGCTGGCATCTCACTCTCTTTGAATCTTCTTTATCATGCTAAGAGGAGCAGGAAAAAGCAAAAAATTTCAGAATTGCACCTTGCAATGCGGAGAAATTACTGTTTGTGCATTTACAATATTCATTGATTTTTGCCATTGAAAAACATCATGTTATTCATATTCCAGAAATGATTGAAGCTACTGACTGAATGAAAGGAGCTGGCATCTCACTCTCTTTGAATCTTCTTTATCATGCTAAGAGGAGCAGGAAAAAGCAAAAAATTTCAGAATTGCACCTTGCAATGCGGAGAAATTACTGTTTGTGCATTTACAATATTCAATGATTTTTGCCATTGAAAAACGTCCAGAAATGATTGAAGCTACTGACTGAATGAAAGGAGCTGGCATCTCACTCTCTTTGAATCTTCTTTATCATGCTAAGAGGAGCAGGAAAAAGCAAAAAATTTCAGAATTGCACCTTGCAATGCGGAGAAATTACTGTTTGTGCATTTACAATATTCATTGATTTTTGCCATTGAAAAACATCATGTTATTCATATACCAGAAATGTTTGAAGCTACTGACTGAATGAAAGGAGCTGGCATCTCACTCTCTTTGAATCTTCTTTATCATGCTAAGAGGAGCAGGAAAAAGCAAAAAATTTCAGAATTGCACCTTGCAATGCGGAGAAATTACTGTTTGTGCATTTACAATATTCATTGATTTTTGCCATTGAAAAACATCATGTTATTCATATACCAGAAATGTTTGAAGCTACTGACTGAATGAAAGGAGCTGGCATCTCACTCTCTTTGAATCTTCTTTATCATGCTAAGAGGAGCAGGAAAAAGCAAAAAATTTCAGAATTGCACCTTGCAATGCGGAGAAATTACTGTTTGTGCATTTACAATATTCATTGATTTTTGCCATTGAAAAACGTCCAGAAATGATTGTAGCTACTGACTGAATGAAAGGAGCTGGCATCTCACTCTCTTTGAATCTTCTTTATCATGCTAAGAGGAGCAGGAAAAAGCAAAAAATTTCAGAATTGCACCTTGCAATGCGGAGAAATTACTGTTTGTGCATTTACAATATTCATTGATTTTTGCCATTGAAAAACGTCCAGAAATGATTGAAGCTACTGACTGATTGAAAGGAGCTGGCATCTCACTCTCTTTGAATCTTGTTTATCATGCTAAGAGGAGCAGGAAAAAGCAAAAAATTTCAGAATTGCATCTTGCAATGCGGAGAAATTACTGTTTGTGCATTTACAATATTCATTGATTTTTGCCATTGAAAAACGTCCAGAAATGATTGAAGCTACTGACTGAATGAAAGGAGCTGGCATCTCACTCTCTTTGAATCTTCTTTATCATGCTAAGAGGAGCAGGAAAAAGCAAAAAATTTCAGAATTGCACCTTGCAATGCGGAGAAATTACTGTTTGTGCATTTACAATATTCATTGATTTTTGCCATTGAAAAACATCATGTTATTCATATTCCAGAAATGATTGAAGCTACTGACTGAATGAAAGGAGCTGGCATCTCACTCTCTTTGAATCTTCTTTATCATGCTAAGAGGAGCAGGAAAAAGCAAAAAATTTCAGAATTGCACCTTGCAATGCGGAGAAATTACTGTTTGTGCATTTACAATATTCAATGATTTTTGCCATTGAAAAACGTCCAGAAATGATTGAAGCTACTGACTGAATGAAAGGAGCTGGCATCTCACTCTCTTTGAATCTTCTTTATCATGCTAAGAGGAGCAGGAAAAAGCAAAAAATTTCAGAATTGCACCTTGCAATGCGGAGAAATTACTGTTTGTGCATTTACAATATTCATTGATTTTTGCCATTGAAAAACATCATGTTATTCATATACCAGAAATGTTTGAAGCTACTGACTGAATGAAAGGAGCTGGCATCTCACTCTCTTTGAATCTTCTTTATCATGCTAAGAGGAGCAGGAAAAAGCAAAAAATTTCAGAATTGCACCTTGCAATGCGGAGAAATTACTGTTTGTGCATTTACAATATTCATTGATTTTTGCCATTGAAAAACGTCCAGAAATGATTGAAGCTACTGACTGAATGAAAGGAGCTGGCATCTCACTCTCTTTGAATCTTGTTTATCATGCTAAGAGGAGCAGGAAAAAGCAAAAAATTTCAGAATTGCACCTTGCAATGCGGAGAAATTACTGTTTGTGCATTTACAATATTCATTGATTTTTGCCATTGAAAAACATCATGTTATTCATATTCCAGAAATGATTGAAGCTACTGACTGAATGAAAGGAGCTGGCATCTCACTCTCTTTGAATCTTCTTTATCATGCTAAGAGGAGCAGGAAAAAGCAAAAAATTTCAGAATTGCACCTTGCAATGCGGAGAAATTACTGTTTGTGCATTTACAATATTCAATGATTTTTGCCATTGAAAAACGTCCAGAAATGATTGAAGCTACTGACTGAATGAAAGGAGCTGGCATCTCACTCTCTTTGAATCTTCTTTATCATGCTAAGAGGAGCAGGAAAAAGCAAAACATTTCAGAATTGCACCTTGCAATGCGGAGAAATTACTGTTTGTGCATTTACAATATTCATTGATTTTTGCCATTGAAAAACATCATGTTATTCATATTCCAGAAATGATTGAAGCTACTGACTGAATGAAAGGAGCTGGCATCTCACTCTCTTTGAATCTTCTTTATCATGCTAAGAGGAGCAGGAAAAAGCAAAAAATTTCAGAATTGCACCTTGCAATGCGGAGAAATTACTGTTTGTGCATTTACAATATTCAATGATTTTTGCCATTGAAAAACGTCCAGAAATGATTGAAGCTACTGACTGAATGAAAGGAGCTGGCATCTCACTCTCTTTGAATCTTCTTTATCATGCTAAGAGGAGCAGGAAAAAGCAAAAAATTTCAGAATTGCACCTTGCAATGCGGAGAAATTACTGTTTGTGCATTTACAATATTCATTGATTTTTGCCATTGAAAAACATCATGTTATTCATATACCAGAAATGTTTGAAGCTACTGACTGAATGAAAGGAGCTGGCATCTCACTCTCTTTGAATCTTCTTTATCATGCTAAGAGGAGCAGGAAAAAGCAAAAAATTTCAGAATTGCACCTTGCAATGCGGAGAAATTACTGTTTGTGCATTTACAATATTCATTGATTTTTGCCATTGAAAAACATCATGTTATTCATATACCAGAAATGTTTGAAGCTACTGACTGAATGAAAGGAGCTGGCATCTCACTCTCTTTGAATCTTCTTTATCATGCTAAGAGGAGCAGGAAAAAGCAAAAAATTTCAGAATTGCACCTTGCAATGCGGAGAAATTACTGTTTGTGCATTTACAATATTCATTGATTTTTGCCATTGAAAAACGTCCAGAAATGATTGTAGCTACTGACTGAATGAAAGGAGCTGGCATCTCACTCTCTTTGAATCTTCTTTATCATGCTAAGAGGAGCAGGAAAAAGCAAAAAATTTCAGAATTGCACCTTGCAATGCGGAGAAATTACTGTTTGTGCATTTACAATATTCATTGATTTTTGCCATTGAAAAACGTCCAGAAATGTTTGAAGCTACTGACTGAATGAAAGGAGCTGGCATCTCACTCTCTTTGAATCTTGTTTATCATGCTAAGAGGAGCAGGAAAAAGCAAAAAATTTCAGAATTGCAACTTGCAATGCGGAGAAATTACTGTTTGTGCATTTACAATATTCATTGATTTTTGCCATTGAAAAACGTCCAGAAATGATTGAAGCTACTGACTGAATGAAAGGAGCTGGCATCTCACTCTCTTTGAATCTTGTTTATCATGCTAAGAGGAGCAGGAAAAAGCAAAAAATTTCAGAATTGCACCTTGCAATGCGGAGAAATTACTGTTTGTGCATTTACAATATTCATTGATTTTTGCCATTGAAAAACATCATGTTATTCATATTCCAGAAATGATTGAAGCTACTGACTGAATGAAAGGAGCTGGCATCTCACTCTCTTTGAATCTTCTTTATCATGCTAAGAGGAGCAGGAAAAAGCAAAAAATTTCAGAATTGCACCTTGCAATGCGGAGAAATTACTGTTTGTGCATTTACAATATTCAATGATTTTTGCCATTGAAAAACGTCCAGAAATGATTGAAGCTACTGACTGAATGAAAGGAGCTGGCATCTCACTCTCTTTGAATCTTCTTTATCATGCTAAGAGGAGCAGGAAAAAGCAAAAAATTTCAGAATTGCACCTTGCAATGCGGAGAAATTACTGTTTGTGCATTTACAATATTCATTGATTTTTGCCATTGAAAAACATCATGTTATTCATATTCCAGAAATGATTGAAGCTACTGACTGAATGAAAGGAGCTGGCATCTCACTCTCTTTGAATCTTCTTTATCATGCTAAGAGGAGCAGGAAAAAGCAAAAAATTTCAGAATTGCACCTTGCAATGCGGAGAAATTACTGTTTGTGCATTTACAATATTCAATGATTTTTGCCATTGAAAAACGTCCAGAAATGATTGAAGCTACTGACTGAATGAAAGGAGCTGGCATCTCACTCTCTTTGAATCTTCTTTATCATGCTAAGAGGAGCAGGAAAAAGCAAAAAATTTCAGAATTGCACCTTGCAATGCGGAGAAATTACTGTTTGTGCATTTACAATATTCATTGATTTTTGCCATTGAAAAACATCATGTTATTCATATACCAGAAATGTTTGAAGCTACTGACTGAATGAAAGGAGCTGGCATCTCACTCTCTTTGAATCTTCTTTATCATGCTAAGAGGAGCAGGAAAAAGCAAAAAATTTCAGAATTGCACCTTGCAATGCGGAGAAATTACTGTTTGTGCATTTACAATATTCATTGATTTTTGCCATTGAAAAACATCATGTCATTCATATACCAGAAATGTTTGATGCTACTGACTGAATGAAAGGAGCTGGCATCTCACTCTCTTTGAATCTTCTTTATCATGCTAAGAGGAGCAGGAAAAAGCAAAAAATTTCAGAATTGCACCTTGCAATGCGGAGAAATTACTGTTTGTGCATTTACAATATTCATTGATTTTTGCCATTGAAAAACGTCCAGAAATGATTGTAGCTACTGACTGAATGAAAGGAGCTGGCATCTCACTCTCTTTGAATCTTCTTTATCATGCTAAGAGGAGCAGGAAAAAGCAAAAAATTTCAGAATTGCACCTTGCAATGCGGAGAAATTACTGTTTGTGCATTTACAATATTCATTGATTTTTGCCATTGAAAAACGTCCAGAAATGATTGAAGCTACTGACTGAATGAAAGGAGCTGGCATCTCACTCTCTTTGAATCTTGTTTATCATGCTAAGAGGAGCAGGAAAAAGCAAAAAATTTCAGAATTGCATCTTGCAATGCGGAGAAATTACTGTTTGTGCATTTACAATATTCATTGATTTTTGCCATTGAAAAACGTCCAGGAATGATTGAAGCTACTGACTGAATGAAAGGAGCTGGCATCTCACTCTCTTTGAATCTTCTTTATCATGCTAAGAGGAGCAGGAAAAAGCAAAAAATTTCAGAATTGCACCTTGCAATGCGGAGAAATTACTGTTTGTGCATTTACAATATTCATTGATTTTTGCCATTGAAAAACATCATGTTATTCATATTCCAGAAATGATTGAAGCTACTGACTGAATGAAAGGAGCTGGCATCTCACTCTCTTTGAATCTTCTTTATCATGCTAAGAGGAGCAGGAAAAAGCAAAAAATTTCAGAATTGCACCTTGCAATGCGGAGAAATTACTGTTTGTGCATTTACAATATTCAATGATTTTTGCCATTGAAAAACGTCCAGAAATGATTGAAGCTACTGACTGAATGAAAGGAGCTGGCATCTCACTCTCTTTGAATCTTCTTTATCATGCTAAGAGGAGCAGGAAAAAGCAAAAAATTTCAGAATTGCACCTTGCAATGCGGAGAAATTACTGTTTGTGCATTTACAATATTCATTGATTTTTGCCATTGAAAAACATCATGTTATTCATATACCAGAAATGTTTGAAGCTACTGACTGAATGAAAGGAGCTGGCATCTCACTCTCTTTGAATCTTCTTTATCATGCTAAGAGGAGCAGGAAAAAGCAAAAAATTTCAGAATTGCACCTTGCAATGCGGAGAAATTACTGTTTGTGCATTTACAATATTCATTGATTTTTGCCATTGAAAAACGTCCAGAAATGATTGTAGCTACTGACTGAATGAAAGGAGCTGGCATCTCACTCTCTTTGAATCTTCTTTATCATGCTAAGAGGAGCAGGAAAAAGCAAAAAATTTCAGAATTGCACCTTGCAATGCGGAGAAATTACTGTTTGTGCATTTACAATATTCATTGATTTTTGCCATTGAAAAACGTCCAGAAATGATTGAAGCTACTGACTGAATGAAAGGAGCTGGCATCTCACTCTCTTTGAATCTTGTTTATCATGCTAAGAGGAGCAGGAAAAAGCAAAAAATTTCAGAATTGCACCTTGCAATGCGGAGAAATTACTGTTTGTGCATTTACAATATTCATTGATTTTTGCCATTGAAAAACGTCCAGAAATGATTGAAGCTACTGACTGAATGAAAGGAGCTGGCATCTCACTCTCTTTGAATCTTCTTTATCATGCTAAGAGGAGCAGGAAAAAGCAAAAAATTTCAGAATTGCACCTTGCAATGCGGAGAAATTACTGTTTGTGCATTTACAATATTCATTGATTTTTGCCATTGAAAAACATCGTTATTCATATACCAGAAATGTTTGAAGCTACTGACTGAATGAAAGGAGCTGGCATCTCACTCTCTTTGAGTCTTCTTTATCATGCTAAGAGGAGCAAAAAAAAGCAAAAAATTTCAGAATTGCACCTTGCAATGCGGAGAAATTACTGTTTGTGCATTTACAATATTCATTGATTTTTGCCATTGAAAAACGTCCAGAAATGATTGAAGCTACTGACTGAATGAAAGGAGCTGGCATCTCACTCTCTTTGAATCTTGTTTATCATGCTAAGAGGAGCAGGAAAAAGCAAAAAATTTCAGAATTGCACCTTGCAATGCGGAGAAATTACTGTTTGTGCATTTACAATATTCATTGATTTTTGCCATTGAAAAACGTCCAGAAATGATTGAAGCTACTGACAATGAAAGGAGCTGGCATCTCACTCTCTTTGAATCTTCTTTATCATGCTAAGAGGAGCAGGAAAAAGCAAAAAATTTCAGAATTGCACCTTGCAATGCGGAGAAATTACTGTTTGTGCATTTACAATATTCATTGATTTTTGCCATTGAAAAACATCATGTTATTCATATTCCAGAAATGATTGAAGCTACTGACTGAATGAAAGGAGCTGGCATCTCACTCTCTTTGAATCTTCTTTATCATGCTAAGAGGAGCAGGAAAAAGCAAAAAATTTCAGAATTGCACCTTGCAATGCGGAGAAATTACTGTTTGTGCATTTACAATATTCAATGATTTTTGCCATTGAAAAACGTCCAGAAATGATTGAAGCTACTGACTGAATGAAAGGAGCTGGCATCTCACTCTCTTTGAATCTTCTTTATCATGCTAAGAGGAGCAGGAAAAAGCAAAAAATTTCAGAATTGCACCTTGCAATGCGGAGAAATTACTGTTTGTGCATTTACAATATTCATTGATTTTTGCCATTGAAAAACATCATGTTATTCATATACCAGAAATGTTTGAAGCTACTGACTGAATGAAAGGAGCTGGCATCTCACTCTCTTTGAATCTTCTTTATCATGCTAAGAGGAGCAGGAAAAAGCAAAAAATTTCAGAATTGCACCTTGCAATGCGGAGAAATTACTGTTTGTGCATTTACAATATTCATTGATTTTTGCCATTGAAAAACGTCCAGAAATGATTGTAGCTACTGACTGAATGAAAGGAGCTGGCATCTCACTCTCTTTGAATCTTCTTTATCATGCTAAGAGGAGCAGGAAAAAGCAAAAAATTTCAGAATTGCACCTTGCAATGCGGAGAAATTACTGTTTGTGCATTTACAATATTCATTGATTTTTGCCATTGAAAAACGTCCAGAAATGATTGAAGCTACTGACTGAATGAAAGGAGCTGGCATCTCACTCTCTTTGAATCTTGTTTATCATGCTAAGAGGAGCAGGAAAAAGCAAAAAATTTCAGAATTGCACCTTGCAATGCGGAGAAATTACTGTTTGTGCATTTACAATATTCATTGATTTTTGCCATTGAAAAACGTCCAGAAATGATTGAAGCTACTGACTGAATGAAAGGAGCTGGCATCTCACTCTCTTTGAATCTTCTTTATCATGCTAAGAGGAGCAGGAAAAAGCAAAAAATTTCAGAATTGCACCTTGCAATGCGGAGAAATTACTGTTTGTGCATTTACAATATTCATTGATTTTTGCCATTGAAAAACATCGTTATTCATATACCAGAAATGTTTGAAGCTACTGACTGAATGAAAGGAGCTGGCATCTCACTCTCTTTGAGTCTTCTTTATCATGCTAAGAGGAGCAGAAAAAAGCAAAAAATTTCAGAATTGCACCTTGCAATGCGGAGAAATTACTGTTTGTGCATTTACAATATTCATTGATTTTTGCCATTGAAAAACGTCCAGAAATGATTGAAGCTACTGACTGAATGCAAGGAGCTGGCATCTCACTCTCTTTGAATCTTGTTTATCATGCTAAGAGGAGCAGGAAAAAGCAAAAAATTTCAGAATTGCACCTTGCAATGCGGAGAAATTACTGTTTGTGCATTTACAATATTCATTGATTTTTGCCATTGAAAAACGTCCAGAAATGATTGAAGCTACTGACAATGAAAGGAGCTGGCATCTCACTCTCTTTGAATCTTCTTTATCATGCTAAGAGGAGCAGGAAAAAGCAAAAAATTTCAGAATTGCACCTTGCAATGCGGAGAAATTACTGTTTGTGCATTTACAATATTCATTGATTTTTGCCATTGAAAAACATCATGTTATTCATATACCAGAAATGATTGAAGCTACTGACTGAATGAAAGGAGCTGGCATCTCACTCTCTTTGAATCTTCTTTATCATGCTAAGAGGAGCAGGAAAAAGCAAAAAATTTCAGAATTGCACCTTGCAATGCGGAGAAATTACTGTTTGTGCATTTACAATATTCATTGATTTTTGCCATTGAAAAACGTCCAGAAATGATTGAAGCTACTGACTGAATGAAAAGAGCTGGCATCTCACTCTCTTTGAATCTTGTTTATCACGCTAAGAGGAGCAGGAAAAAGCAAAAAATTTCAGAATTGCACCTTGCAATGCGGAGAAATTACTGTTTGTGCATTTACAATATTCATTGATTTTTGCCATTGAAAAACGTCCAGAAATGATTGAAGCTACTGACTGAATGAAAGGAGCTGGCATCTCACTCTCTTTGAATCTTCTTTATCATGCTAAGAGGAGCAGGAAAAAGCAAAAAATTTCAGAATTGCACCTTGCAATGCGGAGAAATTACTGTTTGTGCATTTACAATATTCATTGATTTTTGCCATTGAAAAACATCATGTTATTCATATTCCAGAAATGATTGAAGCTACTGACTGAATGAAAGGAGCTGGCATCTCACTCTCTTTGAATCTTCTTTATCATGCTAAGAGGAGCAGGAAAAAGCAAAAAATTTCAGAATTGCACCTTGCAATGCGGAGAAATTACTGTTTGTGCATTTACAATATTCATTGATTTTTGCCATTGAAAAACATCATGTTATTCATATACCAGAAATGTTTGAAGCTACTGACTGAATGAAAGGAGCTGGCATCTCACTCTCTTTGAATCTTCTTTATCATGCTAAGAGGAGCAGGAAAAAGCAAAAAATTTCAGAATTGCACCTTGCAATGCGGAGAAATTACTGTTTGTGCATTTACAATATTCATTGATTTTTGCCATTGAAAAACATCATGTCATTCATATACCAGAAATGTTTGAAGCTACTGACTGAATGAAAGGAGCTGGCATCTCACTCTCTTTGAATCTTCTTTATCATGCTAAGAGGAGCAGGAAAAAGCAAAAAATTTCAGAATTGCACCTTGCAATGCGGAGAAATTACTGTTTGTGCATTTACAATATTCATTTATTTTTGCCATTGAAAAACGTCCAGAAATGATTGAAGCTACTGACTGAATGAAAGGAGCTGGCATCTCACTCTCTTTGAATCTTCTTTATCATGCTAAGAGGAGCAGGAAAAAGCAAAAAATTTCAGAATTGCACCTTGCAATGCGGAGAAATTACTGTTTGTGCATTTACAATATTCATTGATTTTTGCCATTGAAAAACGTCCAGAAATGATTGAAGCTACTGACTGAATGAAAGGAGCTGGCATCTCACTCTCTTTGAATCTTCTTTATCATGCTAAGAGGAGCAGGAAAAAGCAAAAAATTTCAGAATTGCACCTTGCAATGCGGAGAAATTACTGTTTGTGCATTTACAATATTCATTGATTTTTGCCATTGAAAAACGTCCAGAAATGATTGAAGCTACTGACTGAATGAAAGGAGCTGGCATCTCACTCTCTTTGAATCTTCTTTATCATGCTAAGAGGAGCAGGAAAAAGCAAAAAATTTCAGAATTGCACCTTGCAATGCGGAGAAATTACTGTTTGTGCATTTACAATATTCATTGATTTTTGCCATTGAAAAACATCATGTTATTCATATACCAGAAATGATTGAAGCTACTGACTGAATGAAAGGAGCTGGCATCTCACTCTCTTTGAATCTTCTTTATCATGCTAAGAGGAGCAGGAAAAAGCAAAAAATTTCAGAATTGCACCTTGCAATGCGGAGAAATTACTGTTTGTGCA
Organism: Phyllobates terribilis; assembly: GCF_046119375.1. Lineage (NCBI taxonomy): Eukaryota > Metazoa > Chordata > Amphibia > Anura > Dendrobatidae > Phyllobates > Phyllobates terribilis. The sequence continues at coordinate 19,630 of NW_027371704.1, forward strand.
TTTACAATATTCAATGATTTTTGCCATTGAAAAACGTCCAGAAATGATTGAAGCTACTGACTGAATGAAAGGAGCTGGCATCTCACTCTCTTTGAATCTTCTTTATCATGCTAAGAGGAGCAGGAAAAAGCAAAAAATTTCAGAATTGCACCTTGCAATGCGGAGAAATTACTGTTTGTGCATTTACAATATTCATTGATTTTTGCCATTGAAAAACATCATGTTATTCATATTCCAGAAATGATTGAAGCTACTGACTGAATGAAAGGAGCTGGCATCTCACTCTCTTTGAATCTTCTTTATCATGCTAAGAGGAGCAGGAAAAAGCAAAAAATTTCAGAATTGCACCTTGCAATGCGGAGAAATTACTGTTTGTGCATTTACAATATTCAATGATTTTTGCCATTGAAAAACGTCCAGAAATGATTGAAGCTACTGACTGAATGAAAGGAGCTGGCATCTCACTCTCTTTGAATCTTCTTTATCATGCTAAGAGGAGCAGGAAAAAGCAAAAAATTTCAGAATTGCACCTTGCAATGCGGAGAAATTACTGTTTGTGCATTTACAATATTCATTGATTTTTGCCATTGAAAAACATCATGTTATTCATATACCAGAAATGTTTGAAGCTACTGACTGAATGAAAGGAGCTGGCATCTCACTCTCTTTGAATCTTCTTTATCATGCTAAGAGGAGCAGGAAAAAGCAAAAAATTTCAGAATTGCACCTTGCAATGCGGAGAAATTACTGTTTGTGCATTTACAATATTCATTGATTTTTGCCATTGAAAAACGTCCAGAAATGATTGAAGCTACTGACTGAATGAAAAGAGCTGGCATCTCACTCTCTTTGAATCTTGTTTATCACGCTAAGAGGAGCAGGAAAAAGCAAAAAATTTCAGAATTGCACCTTGCAATGCGGAGAAATTACTGTTTGTGCATTTACAATATTCATTGATTTTTGCCATTGAAAAACGTCCAGAAATGATTGAAGCTACTGACTGAATGAAAGGAGCTGGCATCTCACTCTCTTTGAATCTTCTTTATCATGCTAAGAGGAGCAGGAAAAAGCAAAAAATTTCAGAATTGCACCTTGCAATGCGGAGAAATTACTGTTTGTGCATTTACAATATTCATTGATTTTTGCCATTGAAAAACATCATGTTATTCATATACCAGAAATGATTGAAGCTACTGACTGAATGAAAGGAGCTGGCATCTCACTCTCTTTGAATCTTCTTTATCATGCTAAGAGGAGCAGGAAAAAGCAAAACATTTCAGAATTGCACCTTGCAATGCGGAGAAATTACTGTTTGTGCATTTACAATATTCATTGATTTTTGCCATTGAAAAACATCATGTTATTCATATTCCAGAAATGATTGAAGCTACTGACTGAATGAAAGGAGCTGGCATCTCACTCTCTTTGAATCTTCTTTATCATGCTAAGAGGAGCAGGAAAAAGCAAAAAATTTCAGAATTGCACCTTGCAATGCGGAGAAATTACTGTTTGTGCATTTACAATATTCAATGATTTTTGCCATTGAAAAACGTCCAGAAATGATTGAAGCTACTGACTTAATGAAAGGAGCTGGCATCTCACTCTCTTTGAATCTTCTTTATCATGCTAAGAGGAGCAGGAAAAAGCAAAACATTTCAGAATTGCACCTTGCAATGCGGAGAAATTACTGTTTGTGCATTTACAATATTCATTGATTTTTGCCATTGAAAAACGTCCAGAAATGATTGAAGCTACTGACTGAATGAAAGGAGCTGGCATCTCACTCTCTTTGAATCTTCTTTATCATGCTAAGAGGAGCAGGAAAAAGCAAAAAATTTCAGAATTGCACCTTGCAATGCGGAGAAATTACTGTTTGTGCATTTACAATATTCATTGATTTTTGCCATTGAAAAACGTCCAGAAATGATTGAAGCTACTGACTGAATGAAAGGAGCTGGCATCTCACTCTCTTTGAATCTTCTTTATCATGCTAAGAGGAGCAGGAAAAAGCAAAAAATTTCAGAATTGCACCTTGCAATGCGGAGAAATTACTGTTTGTGCATTTACAATATTCATTGATTTTTGCCATTGAAAAACATCATGTTATTCATATACCAGAAATGATTGAAGCTACTGACTGAATGAAAGGAGCTGGCATCTCACTCTCTTTGAATCTTCTTTATCATGCTAAGAGGAGCAGGAAAAAGCAAAAAATTTCAGAATTGCACCTTGCAATGCGGAGAAATTACTGTTTGTGCATTTACAATATTCAATGATTTTTGCCATTGAAAAACGTCCAGAAATGATTGAAGCTACTGACTGAATGAAAGGAGCTGGCATCTCACTCTCTTTGAATCTTCTTTATCATGCTAAGAGGAGCAGGAAAAAGCAAAAAATTTCAGAATTGCACCTTGCAATGCGGAGAAATTACTGTTTGTGCATTTACAATATTCATTGATTTTTGCCATTGAAAAACATCATGTTATTCATATTCCAGAAATGATTGAAGCTACTGACTGAATGAAAGGAGCTGGCATCTCACTCTCTTTGAATCTTCTTTATCATGCTAAGAGGAGCAGGAAAAAGCAAAAAATTTCAGAATTGCACCTTGCAATGCGGAGAAATTACTGTTTGTGCATTTACAATATTCAATGATTTTTGCCATTGAAAAACGTCCAGAAATGATTGAAGCTACTGACTGAATGAAAGGAGCTGGCATCTCACTCTCTTTGAATCTTCTTTATCATGCTAAGAGGAGCAGGAAAAAGCAAAAAATTTCAGAATTGCACCTTGCAATGCGGAGAAATTACTGTTTGTGCATTTACAATATTCATTGATTTTTGCCATTGAAAAACATCATGTTATTCATATACCAGAAATGTTTGAAGCTACTGACTGAATGAAAGGAGCTGGCATCTCACTCTCTTTGAATCTTCTTTATCATGCTAAGAGGAGCAGGAAAAAGCAAAAAATTTCAGAATTGCACCTTGCAATGCGGAGAAATTACTGTTTGTGCATTTACAATATTCATTGATTTTTGCCATTGAAAAACTTCATGTTATTCATATCCAGAAATGATTGAAGCTACTGACTGAATGAAAAGAGCTGGCATCTCACTCTCTTTGAATCTTCTTTATCACGCTAAGAGGAGCAGGAAAAAGCAAAAAATTTCAGAATTGCACCTTGCAATGCGGAGAAATTACTGTTTGTGCATTTACAATATTCATTGATTTTTGCCATTGAAAAACTCATGTTATTTCATATCCAGAAATGATTGAAGCTACTGACTGAATGAAAGGAGCTGGCATCTCACTCTCTTTGAATCTTCTTTATCATGCTAAGAGGAGCAGGAAAAAGCAAAAAATTTCAGAATTGCACCTTGCAATTCGGAGAAATTACTGTTTGTGCATTTACAATATTCATTGATTTTTGCCATTGAAAACATCATGTTATTCATATTCCAGAAATGATTGAAGCTACTGACTGAATGAAAGGAGCTGGCATCTCACTCTCTTTGAATCTTCTTTATCATGCTAAGAGGAGCAGGAAAAAGCAAAACATTTCAGAATTGCACCTTGCAATGCGGAGAAATTACTGTTTGTGCATTTACAATATTCATTGATTTTTGCCATTGAAAAACATCATGTTATTCATATTCCAGAAATGATTGAAGCTACTGACTGAATGAAAGGAGCTGGCATCTCACTCTCTTTGAATCTTCTTTATCATGCTAAGAGGAGCAGGAAAAAGCAAAAAATTTCAGAATTGCACCTTGCAATGCGGAGAAATTACTGTTTGTGCATTTACAATATTCAATGATTTTTGCCATTGAAAAACGTCCAGAAATGATTGAAGCTACTGACTGAATGAAAGGAGCTGGCATCTCACTCTCTTTGAATCTTCTTTATCATGCTAAGAGGAGCAGGAAAAAGCAAAAAATTTCAGAATTGCACCTTGCAATGCGGAGAAATTACTGTTTGTGCATTTACAATATTCATTGATTTTTGCCATTGAAAAACATCATGTTATTCATATTCCAGAAATGATTGAAGCTACTGACTGAATGAAAGGAGCTGGCATCTCACTCTCTTTGAATCTTCTTTATCATGCTAAGAGGAGCAGGAAAAAGCAAAAAATTTCAGAATTGCACCTTGCAATGCGGAGAAATTACTGTTTGTGCATTTACAATATTCAATGATTTTTGCCATTGAAAAACAGCATGTTATTCATATTCCAGAAATGATTGAAGCTACTGACTGAATGAAAGGAGCTGGCATCTCACTCTCTTTGAATCTTCTTTATCATGCTAAGAGGAGCAGGAAAAAGCAAAAAATTTCAGAATTGCACCTTGCAATGCGGAGAAATTACTGTTTGTGCATTTACAATATTCAATGATTTTTGCCATTGAAAAACATCATGTTATTCATATTCCAGAAATGATTGAAGCTACTGACTGAATGAAAGGAGCTGGCATCTCACTCTCTTTGAATCTTCTTTATCATGCTAAGAGGAGCAGGAAAAAGCAAAAAATTTCAGAATTGCACCTTGCAATGCGGAGAAATTACTGTTTGTGCATTTACAATTATTC
>NW_027371705.1:0-24210 GCF_046119375.1 Phyllobates terribilis
TTTTAGCTTTTTCCTGTTAATCCTAGCATGATAAAGAAGATTCAAAGAGAGTGAGATGCCAGCTCCTTTCATTCAGTCAGTAGCTTCAAACATTTCTGGACGTTTTCAATGGCAAAAATCAATGAATATTGTAAATGCACAAACAGTAATATCTCCACATTGCACGGTGCAATTCTGAAATTTTTAGCTTTTTCCTGTTAATCCTAGCATGATAAAGAAGATTCAAAGAGAGTGAGATGCCAGCTCCTTTCATTCAGTCAGTAGCTTCAAACATTTCTGGTATATGAAAAACATGTTTTTCAATGGCAAAAATCAATGAATATTGTAAATGCACAAACAGTAATATCTCCACATTGCACGGTGCAATTCTGAAATTTTTAGCTTTTTCCTGTTAATCCTAGCATGATAAAGAAGATTCAAAGAGAGTGAGATGCCAGCTCCTTTCATTCAGTCAGTAGCTTCAAACATTTCTGGACGTTTTTCAATGGCAAAAATCAATGAATATTGTAAATGCACAAACAGTAATATCTTCACATTGCACGGTGCAATTCTGAAATTTTTAGCTTTTTCCTGTTAATCCTAGCATGATAAAGAAGATTCAAAGAGAGTGAGATGCCAGCTCCTTTCATTCAGTCAGTAGCTTCAAACATTTCTGGACGTTTTTCAATGGCAAAAATCAATGAATATTGTAAATGCACAAACAGTAATATCTCCACATTGCACGGTGCAATTCTGAAATTTTTTGCTTTTTCCTGCTAATCCTAGCATGATAAAGAAGATTCAAAGAGAGTGAGATGCCAGCTCCTTTCATTCAGTCAGTAGCTTCAAACATTTCTGGTATATGAAAAACATGTTTTTCAATGGCAAAAATCAATGAATATTGTAAATGCACAAACAGTAATATCTCCACATTGCACGGTGCAATTCTGAAATTTTTAGCTTTTTCCTGTTAATCCTAGCATGATAAAGAAGATTCAAAGAGAGTGAGATGCCAGCTCCTTTCATTCAGTCAGTAGCTTCAAACATTTCTGGACGTTTTTCAATGGCAAAAATCTATGAATATTGTAAATGCACAAACAGTAATATCTCCACATTGCACGGTGCAATTCTGAAATTTTTTGCTTTTTCCTGCTAATCCTAGCATGATAAAGAAGATTCAAAGAGAGTGAGATGCCAGCTCCTTTCATTCAGTCAGTAGCTTCAAACATTTCTGGACGTTTTTCAATGGCAAAAATCAATGAATATTGTAAATGCACAAACAGTAATATCTCCACATTGCACGGTGCAATTCTGAAATTTTTTGCTTTTTCCTGTTAATCCTAACATGATAAAGAAGATTCAAAGAGAGTGAGATGCCAGCTCCTTTCATTCAGTCAGTAGCTTCAAACATTTCTGTATGAAAAGACGTTTTTTCAATGGCAAAAATCAATGAATATTGTAAATGCACAAACAGTAATATCTCCACATTGCACGGTGCAATTCTGAAATTTTTAGCTTTTTCCTGTTAATCCTAGCATGATAAAGATTCAAAGAGAGTGAGATGCCAGCTCCTTTCATTCAGTCAGTAGCTTCAAACATTTCTGGTATATGAAAAACATGTTTTTCAATGGCAAAAATCAATGAATATTGTAAATGCACAAACAGTAATATCTCCACATTGCACGGTGCAATTCTGAAATTTTTAGCTTTTTCCTGTTAATCCTAGCATGATAAAGAAGATTCAAAGAGAGTGAGATGCCAGCTCCTTTCATTCAGTCAGTAGCTTCAAACATTTCTGGACGTTTTTCAATGGCAAAAATCAATGAATATTGTAAATGCACAAACAGTAATATCTCCACATTGCACGGTGCAATTCTGAAATTTTTAGCTTTTTCCTGTTAATCCTAGCATGATAAAGAAGATTCAAAGAGAGTGAGATGCCAGCTCCTTTCATTCAGTCAGTAGCTTCAAACATTTCTGGACGTTTTTCAATGGCAAAAATCAATGAATATTGTAAATGCACAAACAGTAATATCTCCACATTGCACGGTGCAATTCTGAAATTTTTAGCTTTTTCCTGTTAATCCTAGCATGATAAAGAAGATTCAAAGAGAGTGAGATGCCAGCTCCTTTCATTCAGTCAGTAGCTTCAAACATTTCTGGTATATGAAAAACATGTTTTTCAATGGCAAAAATCAATGAATATTGTAAATGCACAAACAGTAATATCTCCACATTGCACGGTGCAATTCTGAAATTTTTAGCTTTTTCCTGTTAATCCTAGCATGATAAAGAAGATTCAAAGAGAGTGAGATGCCAGCTCCTTTCATTCAGTCAGTAGCTTCAAACATTTCTGGACGTTTTTCAATGGCAAAAATCAATGAATATTGTAAATGCACAAACAGTAATATCTCCACATTGCACGGTGCAATTCTGAAATTTTTAGCTTTTTCCTGTTAATCCTAGCATGATAAAGAAGATTCAAAGAGAGTGAGATGCCAGCTCCTTTCATTCAGTCAGTAGCTTCAAACATTTCTGGTATATGAAAAACATGTTTTTCAATGGCAAAAATCAATGAATATTGTAAATGCACAAACAGTAATATCTCCACATTGCACGGTGCAATTCTGAAATTTTTAGCTTTTTCCTGTTAATCCTAGCATGATAAAGAAGATTCAAAGAGAGTGAGATGCCAGCTCCTTTCATTCAGTCAGTAGCTTCAAACATTTCTGGAGAAAAACATGTTTTTCAATGGCAAAAATCAATGAATATTGTAAATGCACAAACAGTAATATCTCCACATTGCACGGTGCAATTCTGAAATTTTTAGCTTTTTCCTGTTAATCCTAGCATGATAAAGAAGATTCAAAGAGAGTGAGATGCCAGCTCCTTTCATTCAGTCAGTAGCTTCAAACATTTCTGGAACGTTTTTCAATGGCAAAAATCAATGAATATTGTAAATGCACAAACAGTAATATCTCCACATTGCACGGTGCAATTCTGAAATTTTTAGCTTTTTCCTGTTAATCCTAGCATGATAAAGAAGATTCAAAGAGAGTGAGATGCCAGCTCCTTTCATTCAGTCAGTAGCTTCAAACATTTCTGGTATATGAAAAACATGTTTTTCAATGGCAAAAATCAATGAATATTGTAAATGCACAAACAGTAATATCTCCACATTGCACGGTGCAATTCTGAAATTTTTAGCTTTTTCCTGTTAATCCTAGCATGATAAAGAAGATTCAAAGAGAGTGAGATGCCAGCTCCTTTCATTCAGTCAGTAGCTTCAAACATTTCTGGACGTTTTTCAATGGCAAAAATCAATGAATATTGTAAATGCACAAACAGTAATATCTCCACATTGCACGGTGCAATTCTGAAATTTTTAGCTTTTTCCTGTTAATCCTAGCATGATAAAGAAGATTCAAAGAGAGTGAGATGCCAGCTCCTTTCATTCAGTCAGTAGCTTCAAACATTTCTGGTATATGAAAAACATGTTTTTCAATGGCAAAAATCAATGAATATTGTAAATGCACAAACAGTAATATCTCCACATTGCACGGTGCAATTCTGAAATTTTTAGCTTTTTCCTGTTAATCCTAGCATGATAAAGAAGATTCAAAGAGAGTGAGATGCCAGCTCCTTTCATTCAGTCAGTAGCTTCAAACATTTCTGGTATATGAAAAACATGTTTTTCAATGGCAAAAATCAATGAATATTGTAAATGCACAAACAGTAATATCTCCACATTGCACGGTGCAATTCTGAAATTTTTAGCTTTTTCCTGTTAATCCTAGCATGATAAAGAAGATTCAAAGAGAGTGAGATGCCAGCTCCTTTCATTCAGTCAGTAGCTTCAAACATTTCTGGACGTTTTTCAATGGCAAAAATCAATGAATATTGTAAATGCACAAACAGTAATATCTCCACATTGCACGGTGCAATTCTGAAATTTTTAGCTTTTTCCTGTTAATCCTAGCATGATAAAGAAGATTCAAAGAGAGTGAGATGCCAGCTCCTTTCATTCAGTCAGTAGCTTCAAACATTTCTGGTATATGAAAAACATGTTTTTCAATGGCAAAAATCAATGAATATTGTAAATGCACAAACAGTAATATCTCCACATTGCACGGTGCAATTCTGAAATTTTTAGCTTTTTCCTGTTAATCCTAGCATGATAAAGAAGATTCAAAGAGAGTGAGATGCCAGCTCCTTTCATTCAGTCAGTAGCTTCAAACATTTCTGGACGTTTTTCAATGGCAAAAATCAATGAATATTGTAAATGCACAAACAGTAATATCTTCACATTGCACGGTGCAATTCTGAAATTTTTAGCTTTTTCCTGTTAATCCTAGCATGATAAAGAAGATTCAAAGAGAGTGAGATGCCAGCTCCTTTCATTCAGTCAGTAGCTTCAAACATTTCTGGACGTTTTTCAATGGCAAAAATCAATGAATATTGTAAATGCACAAACAGTAATATCTCCACATTGCACGGTGCAATTCTGAAATTTTTTGCTTTTTCCTGCTAATCCTAGCATGATAAAGAAGATTCAAAGAGAGTGAGATGCCAGCTCCTTTCATTCAGTCAGTAGCTTCAAACATTTCTGGTATATGAAAAACATGTTTTTCAATGGCAAAAATCAATGAATATTGTAAATGCACAAACAGTAATATCTCCACATTGCACGGTGCAATTCTGAAATTTTTAGCTTTTTCCTGTTAATCCTAGCATGATAAAGAAGATTCAAAGAGAGTGAGATGCCAGCTCCTTTCATTCAGTCAGTAGCTTCAAACATTTCTGGACGTTTTTCAATGGCAAAAATCTATGAATATTGTAAATGCACAAACAGTAATATCTCCACATTGCACGGTGCAATTCTGAAATTTTTTGCTTTTTCCTGCTAATCCTAGCATGATAAAGAAGATTCAAAGAGAGTGAGATGCCAGCTCCTTTCATTCAGTCAGTAGCTTCAAACATTTCTGGACGTTTTTCAATGGCAAAAATCAATGAATATTGTAAATGCACAAACAGTAATATCTCCACATTGCACGGTGCAATTCTGAAATTTTTAGCTTTTTCCTGTTAATCCTAACATGATAAAGAAGATTCAAAGAGAGTGAGATGCCAGCTCCTTTCATTCAGTCAGTAGCTTCAAACATTTCTGGACGTTTTTCAATGGCAAAAATCAATGAATATTGTAAATGCACAAACAGTAATATCTCCACATTGCACGGTGCAATTCTGAAATTTTTAGCTTTTTCCTGTTAATCCTAGCATGATAAAGATTCAAAGAGAGTGAGATGCCAGCTCCTTTCATTCAGTCAGTAGCTTCAAACATTTCTGGTATATGAAAAACATGTTTTTCAATGGCAAAAATCAATGAATATTGTAAATGCACAAACAGTAATATCTCCACATTGCACGGTGCAATTCTGAAATTTTTAGCTTTTTCCTGTTAATCCTAGCATGATAAAGAAGATTCAAAGAGAGTGAGATGCCAGCTCCTTTCATTCAGTCAGTAGCTTCAAACATTTCTGGACGTTTTTCAATGGCAAAAATCAATGAATATTGTAAATGCACAAACAGTAATATCTCCACATTGCACGGTGCAATTCTGAAATTTTTAGCTTTTTCCTGTTAATCCTAGCATGATAAAGAAGATTCAAAGAGAGTGAGATGCCAGCTCCTTTCATTCAGTCAGTAGCTTCAAACATTTCTGGACGTTTTTCAATGGCAAAAATCAATGAATATTGTAAATGCACAAACAGTAATATCTCCACATTGCACGGTGCAATTCTGAAATTTTTAGCTTTTTCCTGTTAATCCTAGCATGATAAAGAAGATTCAAAGAGAGTGAGATGCCAGCTCCTTTCATTCAGTCAGTAGCTTCAAACATTTCTGGTATATGAAAAACATGTTTTTCAATGGCAAAAATCAATGAATATTGTAAATGCACAAACAGTAATATCTCCACATTGCACGGTGCAATTCTGAAATTTTTAGCTTTTTCCTGTTAATCCTAGCATGATAAAGAAGATTCAAAGAGAGTGAGATGCCAGCTCCTTTCATTCAGTCAGTAGCTTCAAACATTTCTGGACGTTTTTCAATGGCAAAAATCAATGAATATTGTAAATGCACAAACAGTAATATCTCCACATTGCACGGTGCAATTCTGAAATTTTTAGCTTTTTCCTGTTAATCCTAGCATGATAAAGAAGATTCAAAGAGAGTGAGATGCCAGCTCCTTTCATTCAGTCAGTAGCTTCAAACATTTCTGGTATATGAAAAACATGTTTTTCAATGGCAAAAATCAATGAATATTGTAAATGCACAAACAGTAATATCTCCACATTGCACGGTGCAATTCTGAAATTTTTAGCTTTTTCCTGTTAATCCTAGCATGATAAAGAAGATTCAAAGAGAGTGAGATGCCAGCTCCTTTCATTCAGTCAGTAGCTTCAAACATTTCTGGTATATGAAAAACATGTTTTTCAATGGCAAAAATCAATGAATATTGTAAATGCACAAACAGTAATATCTCCACATTGCACGGTGCAATTCTGAAATTTTTAGCTTTTTCCTGTTAATCCTAGCATGATAAAGAAGATTCAAAGAGAGTGAGATGCCAGCTCCTTTCATTCAGTCAGTAGCTTCAAACATTTCTGGACGTTTTTCAATGGCAAAAATCAATGAATATTGTAAATGCACAAACAGTAATATCTCCACATTGCACGGTGCAATTCTGAAATTTTTAGCTTTTTCCTGTTAATCCTAGCATGATAAAGAAGATTCAAAGAGAGTGAGATGCCAGCTCCTTTCATTCAGTCAGTAGCTTCAAACATTTCTGGACGTTTTTCAATGGCAAAAATCAATGAATATTGTAAATGCACAAACAGTAATATCTCCACATTGCACGGTGCAATTCTGAAATTTTTAGCTTTTTCCTGTTAATCCTAGCATGATAAAGAAGATTCAAAGAGAGTGAGATGCCAGCTCCTTTCATTCAGTCAGTAGCTTCAAACATTTCTGGTATATGAAAAACATGTTTTTCAATGGCAAAAATCAATGAATATTGTAAATGCACAAACAGTAATATCTCCACATTGCACGGTGCAATTCTGAAATTTTTAGCTTTTTCCTGTTAATCCTAGCATGATAAAGAAGATTCAAAGAGAGTGAGATGCCAGCTCCTTTCATTCAGTCAGTAGCTTCAAACATTTCTGGTATATGAAAAACATGTTTTTCAATGGCAAAAATCAATGAATATTGTAAATGCACAAACAGTAATATCTCCACATTGCACGGTGCAATTCTGAAATTTTTAGCTTTTTCCTGTTAATCCTAGCATGATAAAGAAGATTCAAAGAGAGGGAGATGCCAGCTCCTTTCATTCAGTCAGTAGCTTCAAACATTTCTGGACGTTTTTCAATGGCAAAAATCAATGAATATTGTAAATGCACAAACAGTAATATCTCCACATTGCACGGTGCAATTCTGAAATTTTTAGCTTTTTCCTGTTAATCCTAGCATGATAAAGAAGATTCAAAGAGAGTGAGATGCCAGCTCCTTTCATTCAGTCAGTAGCTTCAAACATTTCTGGACGTTTTTCAATGGCAAAAATCAATGAATATTGTAAATGCACAAACAGTAATATCTCCACATTGCACGGTGCAATTCTGAAATTTTTAGCTTTTTCCTGTTAATCCTAGCATGATAAAGAAGATTCAAAGAGAGTGAGATGCCAGCTCCTTTCATTCAGTCAGTAGCTTCAAACATTTCTGGTATATGAAAAACATGTTTTTCAATGGCAAAAATCAATGAATATTGTAAATGCACAAACAGTAATATCTCCACATTGCACGGTGCAATTCTGAAATTTTTAGCTTTTTCCTGTTAATCCTAGCATGATAAAGAAGATTCAAAGAGAGTGAGATGCCAGCTCCTTTCATTCAGTCAGTAGCTTCAAACATTTCTGGTATATGAAAAACATGTTTTTCAATGGCAAAAATCAATGAATATTGTAAATGCACAAACAGTAATATCTCCACATTGCACGGTGCAATTCTGAAATTTTTAGCTTTTTCCTGTTAATCCTAGCATGATAAAGAAGATTCAAAGAGAGTGAGATGCCAGCTCCTTTCATTCAGTCAGTAGCTTCAAACATTTCTGGACGTTTTTCAATGGCAAAAATCAATGAATATTGTAAATGCACAAACAGTAATATCTCCACATTGCACGGTGCAATTCTGAAATTTTTAGCTTTTTCCTGTTAATCCTAGCATGATAAAGAAGATTCAAAGAGAGTGAGATGCCAGCTCCTTTCATTCAGTCAGTAGCTTCAAACATTTCTGGACGTTTTTCAATGGCAAAAATCAATGAATATTGTAAATGCACAAACAGTAATATCTCCACATTGCACGGTGCAATTCTGAAATTTTTAGCTTTTTCCTGTTAATCCTAGCATGATAAAGAAGATTCAAAGAGAGTGAGATGCCAGCTCCTTTCATTCAGTCAGTAGCTTCAAACATTTCTGGTATATGAAAAACATGTTTTTCAATGGCAAAAATCAATGAATATTGTAAATGCACAAACAGTAATATCTCCACATTGCACGGTGCAATTCTGAAATTTTTAGCTTTTTCCTGTTAATCCTAGCATGATAAAGAAGATTCAAAGAGAGTGAGATGCCAGCTCCTTTCATTCAGTCAGTAGCTTCAAACATTTCTGGTATATGAAAAACATGTTTTTCAATGGCAAAAATCAATGAATATTGTAAATGCACAAACAGTAATATCTCCACATTGCACGGTGCAATTCTGAAATTTTTAGCTTTTTCCTGTTAATCCTAGCATGATAAAGAAGATTCAAAGAGAGTGAGATGCCAGCTCCTTTCATTCAGTCAGTAGCTTCAAACATTTCTGGACGTTTTTCAATGGCAAAAATCAATGAATATTGTAAATGCACAAACAGTAATATCTCCACATTGCACGGTGCAATTCTGAAATTTTTAGCTTTTTCCTGTTAATCCTAGCATGATAAAGAAGATTCAAAGAGAGTGAGATGCCAGCTCCTTTCATTCAGTCAGTAGCTTCAAACATTTCTGGTATATGAAAAACATGTTTTTCAATGGCAAAAATCAATGAATATTGTAAATGCACAAACAGTAATATCTCCACATTGCACGGTGCAATTCTGAAATTTTTAGCTTTTTCCTGTTAATCCTAGCATGATAAAGAAGATTCAAAGAGAGTGAGATGCCAGCTCCTTTCATTCAGTCAGTAGCTTCAAACATTTCTGGTATATGAAAAACATGTTTTTCAATGGCAAAAATCAATGAATATTGTAAATGCACAAACAGTAATATCTCCACATTGCACGGTGCAATTCTGAAATTTTTAGCTTTTTCCTGTTAATCCTAGCATGATAAAGAAGATTCAAAGAGAGTGAGATGCCAGCTCCTTTCATTCAGTCAGTAGCTTCAAACATTTCTGGACGTTTTTCAATGGCAAAAATCAATGAATATTGTAAATGCACAAACAGTAATATCTCCACATTGCACGGTGCAATTCTGAAATTTTTAGCTTTTTCCTGTTAATCCTAGCATGATAAAGAAGATTCAAAGAGAGTGAGATGCCAGCTCCTTTCATTCAGTCAGTAGCTTCAAACATTTCTGGACGTTTTTCAATGGCAAAAATCAATGAATATTGTAAATGCACAAACAGTAATATCTCCACATTGCACGGTGCAATTCTGAAATTTTTAGCTTTTTCCTGTTAATCCTAGCATGATAAAGAAGATTCAAAGAGAGTGAGATGCCAGCTCCTTTCATTCAGTCAGTAGCTTCAAACATTTCTGGTATATGAAAAACATGTTTTTCAATGGCAAAAATCAATGAATATTGTAAATGCACAAACAGTAATATCTCCACATTGCACGGTGCAATTCTGAAATTTTTAGCTTTTTCCTGTTAATCCTAGCATGATAAAGAAGATTCAAAGAGAGTGAGATGCCAGCTCCTTTCATTCAGTCAGTAGCTTCAAACATTTCTGGACGTTTTTCAATGGCAAAAATCAATGAATATTGTAAATGCACAAACAGTAATATCTCCACATTGCACGGTGCAATTCTGAAATTTTTAGCTTTTTCCTGTTAATCCTAGCATGATAAAGAAGATTCAAAGAGAGTGAGATGCCAGCTCCTTTCATTCAGTCAGTAGCTTCAAACATTTCTGGTATATGAAAAACATGTTTTTCAATGGCAAAAATCAATGAATATTGTAAATGCACAAACAGTAATATCTCCACATTGCACGGTGCAATTCTGAAATTTTTAGCTTTTTCCTGTTAATCCTAGCATGATAAAGAAGATTCAAAGAGAGTGAGATGCCAGCTCCTTTCATTCAGTCAGTAGCTTCAAACATTTCTGGTATATGAAAAACATGTTTTTCAATGGCAAAAATCAATGAATATTGTAAATGCACAAACAGTAATATCTCCACATTGCACGGTGCAATTCTGAAATTTTTAGCTTTTTCCTGTTAATCCTAGCATGATAAAGAAGATTCAAAGAGAGTGAGATGCCAGCTCCTTTCATTCAGTCAGTAGCTTCAAACATTTCTGGACGTTTTTCAATGGCAAAAATCAATGAATATTGTAAATGCACAAACAGTAATATCTCCACATTGCACGGTGCAATTCTGAAATTTTTAGCTTTTTCCTGTTAATCCTAGCATGATAAAGAAGATTCAAAGAGAGTGAGATGCCAGCTCCTTTCATTCAGTCAGTAGCTTCAAACATTTCTGGTATATGAAAAACATGTTTTTCAATGGCAAAAATCAATGAATATTGTAAATGCACAAACAGTAATATCTCCACATTGCACGGTGCAATTCTGAAATTTTTAGCTTTTTCCTGTTAATCCTAGCATGATAAAGAAGATTCAAAGAGAGTGAGATGCCAGCTCCTTTCATTCAGTCAGTAGCTTCAAACATTTCTGGACGTTTTTCAATGGCAAAAATCAATGAATATTGTAAATGCACAAACAGTAATATCTTCACATTGCACGGTGCAATTCTGAAATTTTTAGCTTTTTCCTGTTAATCCTAGCATGATAAAGAAGATTCAAAGAGAGTGAGATGCCAGCTCCTTTCATTCAGTCAGTAGCTTCAAACATTTCTGGACGTTTTTCAATGGCAAAAATCAATGAATATTGTAAATGCACAAACAGTAATATCTCCACATTGCACGGTGCAATTCTGAAATTTTTTGCTTTTTCCTGCTAATCCTAGCATGATAAAGAAGATTCAAAGAGAGTGAGATGCCAGCTCCTTTCATTCAGTCAGTAGCTTCAAACATTTCTGGTATATGAAAAACATGTTTTTCAATGGCAAAAATCAATGAATATTGTAAATGCACAAACAGTAATATCTCCACATTGCACGGTGCAATTCTGAAATTTTTAGCTTTTTCCTGTTAATCCTAGCATGATAAAGAAGATTCAAAGAGAGTGAGATGCCAGCTCCTTTCATTCAGTCAGTAGCTTCAAACATTTCTGGACGTTTTTCAATGGCAAAAATCAATGAATATTGTAAATGCACAAACAGTAATATCTCCACATTGCACGGTGCAATTCTGAAATTTTTTGCTTTTTCCTGCTAATCCTAGCATGATAAAGAAGATTCAAAGAGAGTGAGATGCCAGCTCCTTTCATTCAGTCAGTAGCTTCAAACATTTCTGGACGTTTTTCAATGGCAAAAATCAATGAATATTGTAAATGCACAAACAGTAATATCTCCACATTGCACGGTGCAATTCTGAAATTTTTAGCTTTTTCCTGTTAATCCTAGCATGATAAAGAAGATTCAAAGAGAGTGAGATGCCAGCTCCTTTCATTCAGTCAGTAGCTTCAAACATTTCTGGACGTTTTTCAATGGCAAAAATCAATGAATATTGTAAATGCACAAACAGTAATATCTCCACATTGCACGGTGCAATTCTGAAATTTTTAGCTTTTTCCTGTTAATCCTAGCATGATAAAGAAGATTCAAAGAGAGTGAGATGGGGGGCGTGGCTTAGGCACAGACCAGGATGGCAGCATAGGTCTGAGCTCCATGAGGGCTAAAACTACAAAGCGACGATAAAAGCAACTTAAGAGGATTTATTCACTCAATTTTTGCATGGACAAACTTCTTAAAGCCTAAGGATCATCTGGATACTAAAAAGACTTTCCCTGACCCGTTATTCCAGGAGATACTTCATTTGGAAGCAGTGAGGTGCGTCCTTGATTTCATTCCAGTCGTGGGTATTGTGACATAGACCTGCAGGCTTGCAGGTTTGTGTGTCTCTGCAAAGGGACCCTCACTGCTCCCTTTCTCCGGGCCTCAGAACACCGTTCATCAGGTGTTACTTGGCAGATTGCAGAGGATTCATATTTTTAAACCGGCGGCACGGAGCCCCGTGAATCAGCTGATCCCCGTATGCAGAGAAAGCCTATACTGACCCGACACCGGGAAAAGCTCCACTGAGGGAGATCAATCATCAGCCATTACCCACAGACCTCTCCTATCAGGTACCAGCGGCCACCTGATAATTTGACCCGGCATCCATCCAGCTGACGTGACCCCACAGAAGACCAGACCGGACCTGCAAGACCCCACTACACAGAGACGCGGCGCTGCACCCCCGGACCAAGTACCCACACTTCCACCGGACCCCGAGGACAAGACTCCTGTCACTGACTGAAGACCAGGATCCCAAGCCTGAACGACGCTGAGACCGGGAGACGGAGCGGGACTGCACTTATCAAGCCAAGGTTAGCTAAGCCCAGGCTGACGCCAGGGCTCTTACCTCATCTCTGTGGTCCCGTCCTGTAAAATCCCGGGGCTGCTCCGGTGGCAGCGGTGACTCTCCCTCTCGCTGTGGTGCCGCTCTCTCCCTCTCTGCCCCCAGCTGACAGCTGCCACCGGTATCTGCGGCCGGGCTCCATCTTCTCCTGTGCGGCTGTTTCCTGCATAATGGGGCTGTCCCCGTAGTGGCGGTGCCCCCTCCTCTGCCCCGGACCCGCTCTGCTCCTCTCCCTTATATACGGGCGGGCATTGCCGGTATTCACAGCCCGCATCTCCGCAACCCCAGGGCTGTATAGTGGTGGCGGTATCCCCCCGCCTGCTGCTGTGGTGCCGCTCTCTCCCTCTCTGCCCCCAGCTGACAGCTGCCACCGGTATCAGCGGTCGAGCTCCATCTTCTCCTGTGCGGCTGTTCCCTGTATAACAGGGCTGTTCCCGTAGTGGCGGTGCCCCCTCCTCTGCCCCGGACCCGCTCTGCTCCTCTCCCTTATATACGGGCGGGCATTGCCGGTATTCACAGCCCGCATCTCCGCAACCCCGGGGCTGTATAGTGGTGGCGGTATCTCCCCGCCCGCTGCTGTGGTGCCGCTCTCTCCCTCTCTGCCTCCAGCTGACTGTCACCGCCGGTACTTGCAGCCGGGCTCCCTTCTCCGTGGTGCGGCTATTCCCTCTGTACTGGGGCTGTTCCCGTGGTGGCGGTGCCCCCTCCTCTGCCCCGGACCGCTCAGCCCCTCTCTTTATTATACAGACGGGCACCGCCGGTACTCACAGCCCGCATCTCCGCAACCCCAGTGCTGTATAGCGGCGGCGGCATCCCCCTCCTGCTGCTGGGGGAGCCGTTCTTTTATCTCTGGCAGTGACTGACAGAAGCTGCCGGTGCTTGCGATCCGTAACACTCCTCTCCGCTGTGCCGCTCTGCTGACTCTGTGATTTTGGTGCCTGGCCCCGCAGACCCCCGTGGGTTGATTCCCCTATCTGCTGCAGTACTGCTAACCTGTCTGCCACCGGTGTCTGAGCCCTGTAGGCTCCTATAATACACTCCTCAACCTTTAAAGCAGCACAGCTGTGCTCCGTGTCCCCTGTACTCAATCATCACCGGCTCATTTAAAATTCCCGCCTCCTTCTGCAACAGTACTCTGCAGACCCCTGTGACTGCCTCCCCCTCTTGTGGTAGCGCTGCTGGCGCTTTGATTTGGACCCTGGTCCTTTGCTGCAGCAGCACCGTCGCCCTCCACTGTCCTATATACTCAATCAGCTGATTTTTTCAAATTCTCCCGCCCCCTGCTGCAGCGTCCTCTGCACTGCTGTCCATGGTGCTGATTTTATATCAGTACTGATACAGAGGTCCATTAAACACCAAACTTTGGACAATCATTTAATTGTGAGACTTGACTTTGAGGGGGGGTGGAGGATAGGAGGAATTGCTTCTGCCATATATATACTGTGATTTCGCTACCTGATATACATATAACAGTTGGTGCCCATGGAACTCTACAGATCTGCAAGTTTCCACAATAATTAGTTTTCTGTTAAGAACTATATGTGCCTTTTATTTTTATCCCTCAGGTCAAGTTTACTATTTCTCTTGATATTTTTGATTGTGATTTACATTTAAAGGATTGCATTCTAGGGGGTACATAATTCTGCAGTCTTTAAGGGTATTGATTGCCTCTTATTGGAGTAATATTTGTTTAATGCTAATTTCTTCCAGTCATTGTTCCTGGTCATTTTGCTACTCTAAAGTCTTCTATCCACTCTCTAGGTTAAATATTCCCATTGTCTTTTTGGTGTTTTCCTTATATATACACTTAGGACTTATTTTTTTTTACAATGGCGGCTAACAAAAAAAATACCCAAAAGTCTTTGGAAGCTCCCCTTAAAACTAGTGTGGTAAGAGCGAAGTCCTCCCAACGTTCTTCATTTTCAAATCCCTCAGAGGATACTGTCAATACCATTAGTCCACTTAAGTCCAGATCACCTCATAGAAATCCTGACGACAGACAGAGTTTTAAAGTAAGCTCTCCCACCAAAGACTCTGCTAAAAGTCTATTTTCTCCAAAACCACAGAGAATTCCTGACGCTAAACCTGCCCCTTCCACCGTAGTTAAAGAAAAAAAAGTGGAAGAGATGGACATTTCCATCTCATCAAAGAGAAGGGATCCAGGAGCTTGGAGCAACAAATATTCCTCACTGGCCACGAGTTCGGAGGAGGAATCCTCGGACACGTCTCCCAATCCTAGTCCAGATAAGAGACGTGCCAAAAAGGACGTCTCCCCTTCGTCTTCAGACCCTACGCCTAGTGTCCCGGCCAAAATACCCATTTCTCAAGAGTTGGGAAATACCGACCTTGGTTCATATCTGGACAATCTTTTAAAGACGATTGACAGAAATATGAAACTGGGCTTTGAGAAACAGGTAGATACCATGAAATCTACTTTGGAAGCTTTTGGAGTTAAATTGGAGGAAAACACTAAAAGACTTGAAACGGTGGAGGATAAGGTAGAGTCTGTCTCTTCTGATAATTTGGAAATTAAATCCGAGCTCAAAAGACTTAGATTAAAAGTTGCGGATTTGGAGGATAGGAGTAGGAGAAATAATTTGAAGATTAGAGGCATATCTGAGGATGTTTCTCCCTCAGATATCTCGGCTTTTCTCAAAGACTTTTTTCACAAGACAATCCCATCCCTTTCTGAGCAGGATCTTATCATTGATAGGGCCCATCGCTTATTTCGTCCGACCTCCATTTCCTCGGATCTTCCTAGGGATGTAATAGCTAGGTTGCATTTCTTCTCGACCAAAGAGAGAATCTTGAATTATATCAGGGAAAATAGGACTTTTCCAGAGCCTTTCTCACACCTAAAAATCTTCTCCGATTTTTCCAAAGAAACCATGGATGCAAGAAGGTCATACAAATTGATCACAGATAGACTGAGGGATATGAATATCCCATATAGGTGGGGCTTTCCAGTAAAGTTGCTGATTTTCTTTAACCGGAAAACATTCACTCTTACAGATCCTGATGAAGGCCCCAAATTTTTTGATTTTATAAAAGACATTCCCTACAAAGTTACAAAGGCACCCCACCGCTGAAATGATAAACACTACTCCCTCGGGAGCCCTCTTTAAAAATAATCTCATTTTATCACCTCACCTAACATGCTATAATAAATTTATCATTCTTCTTATATTTAGCCTTCATGGTTTGTCCACATTATTTTTCCCCCCAATCTGAGGGAGAACCTTTTCGGTGAAGGTTCCCTCAGGAGATTTTTTGATTCGTTTTTTTTTTTTCTTTTTCTTTGAATATTTGGTTATTGTTATTACTATCTTTGAATTAATATTAGAGATATTGTATTCCAGCTTTGATTGTCGGTTGATTTTTATTTTTTGGGAATTTGTTGGACCAACTGACCCCTCTCCTTTTGACTTACTTTAATTATTAATTTACCTATGCCTATCAAGATCATCACCTATAATGTAAGAGGCCTAAACAGTCCCAATAAGAGATTCTCCCTTTGGAAGGAATTGGGTCATCTTGGTGCTGATGTTGCGTGTCTTCAGGAGACAAGGTTTGCCGAGGGAAAACACCCTACTTTCACCCACAAACGCTACCCTCATATATTTGAATCCACTAGCGACCGGAAAAAAGCCGGTGTAGCTACAGTGATCAGAGATTCTGTCCCATTTGAGTTTTTAGATCAGCATAAAGATATCAATGGAAGGTTCCATATATTGCTCTGTAAACTGAATAATCATGAGTGCACTGTTGTTAACCTATACGCCCCAAATAAAAAGCAAATACCCTTTTTGAATAAGGTTTTTAGAAAGGTTGAAGAGGTTAGGAGAGGCGAATTGATTTTTTTGGGAGACTTCAACATGGTCCCGGACGGGCATATGGACTCTTCCTCCCCCAGCCGTCATTTATACCCGACGCTAAATAATTGGCTTTATAAAAACGAACTATTTGATACATTTAGATGTCTGCAAACTACCTCCAAAGAATTCTCCCATTTTTCGGATGCGCACCAAACGGCCTCTAGAATAGACTTAATAATAACTGACGTTTTTTCTTTACCCAAATTCTCTAACGTATCTATAGGCCTTAGGTCTCTATCAGATCATGCCCCTACGTCATGTGAAATTCATATTGGTCCTCTTATTAAAAATGGATTTCTTTGGAAATGTAGATCTTCACTTATTTATAACCCCAAAAACAAAAAAATTATTGAAAAAGCTATTTCTGATTATTTTAGGGAGAACGATACCCCAGATTTATCTAATCCCTTCTCCAGCTGGTGCGCTCACAAAGCCGTCCTTCGTGGTGTACTAATGCAGATATCCTCATCTGAAAAAAAAGAAAAAAGATCAAAAATTAATTCTCTTCAAAAACTGATTAGGGAAAAAGAATTAGAGCAAATTAATCTTCCTTCCCCTTCCCCAATAACTCAAAAAGAACTCTCAAATTTAAGGGTAGAGCTAAAATCAGAAATTTCTTCCTCCTATGATGCAATTATTCGGAAATCAAAATTTAATTACTATGCGGCTCTAAATAAACCTACCCGCTTTATGGCCCGCCTTGTCAAATGTAAAAGAGCAATTAATAGAATAGATAAAATAAAAAACAATAGTGGAATAACGTTTTGCCACCCTAAAGATATAGTGAACCAGTTTGCAAATTTTTACAAAAAACTCTACAACATCAAAACTGATCCTCTAATTTCCCATCCTCACCCAGATGCAATCAACAAATTTTTATCCTCCATTAACCTACCGAAATTGAGCCCTCTGGATCACGAGTCATTGAATAAGCCTTTTTCTAACCTTGAAATTATTAACACAATAAAGCAACTTAAAGATTTCAAGGCTCCGGGTCCAGATGGGTTCATTAATGAGTATTATAAAACTTTTTGTGACCTACTTTCTTCCCCTCTCACGAAAATTTTCAATCATGCTTCCTCAATAAGCTCCTTCCCCTCAGAAATGCTGGAAGCCACCATTACCCTAATACCCAAGTCTAAGGATGAGAGAGATAATGTTAAAAATTATAGGCCCATTTCGCTAATTAACACTGATATTAAGATATATTCGAAAATTCTGGCCAATCGTTTATCGACTATTCTCCCATCTCTCATCAACGATGATCAGATTGGCTTCGTTGGTGGGAGGCAAGCAACTGATGGCTCTAGAAGACTTCTGAATATTATTAAGGTGATAAATACGGCGAAACTCCCAACTTCATTGCTTGCTTTAGACGCTGAAAAAGCTTTCGACAGGTTAAATTGGCTATACCTTAAACTCACCCTTATTAAATTCGGTTTTGATAACAAATTTCTCTCTTCAATTATGGCCCTCTATTCTAACCCCCAAGCAAAAATTTATGTTAACAATTATCTCTCAAATCCAATCCCTATCACAAATGGTACTAGACAGGGTTGCCCACTTTCCCCCCTTCTCTTTGTCCTGGCTATGGAGCCTTTGGCACAGAGGATTAGAGAAAACACTGACATTAGGGGGATTTCTACCCCATCTCGAGAATTTAAAATTGGCCTCTTTGCAGATGATGTTATGCTTTCCTTGCTGGACCCAGTAAATTCGGTTGCGGAAGTTTCGAAGGTTCTAGAACTATTCTCTCAGATTTCTTATTTTAAGATCAATAATGAGAAGTCTAAACTTTTAAACATTAATCTGGACCGTCAGACGAGAGAGGTTTTACACTCGAGATTTTCCTTCGGTTTGGCTAAACGCAATCTGACTTATTTGGGGATCAGTATTGGTAAAACTATTAACTCAACAATTTCTGACAACCTGGTTCTGATTGAGGATATCGTCCGTGGAGATTTGATGGAATTTTTGAAAAGAGATTTGTCATGGTGGGGTAGAGTCCTCTCTATTAAGATGTTTGTTCTACCCAAAATCTTGTATTTTTTCCGCAACTTACCTCTAACTATTTCTCACATCTTTATTCAAAAAATTCAAAATCAGATCAATTCCTATGTCTGGGATAATAAACGTGCGAGGATATCTGCAGATATATTGTACAAGAATAAGTGCAACGGAGGTCTGAGCCACCCTAATATTTTCGCATACTATTTGGCAAACCTCATCAAACAGAGCAGTAATTGGTTTAATTCTGACAGTCCCCCAGCTTGGATGACTCTGGAGACCTTCTTAAATAATGGTTCTTCTCCCCGTGAATTGTTACTTAGGCATCTCTTTAAACAGTGCACTCATGATTCTTCCCATCCTATTTTCCAGGCGATTATTGACGCCTGGAAAAAAATCGCCAAAAGAAAGAAAAAGAGTCCCCTAAGAGACTCTGATAGGGATAAGTTTTCTTTTGTCAAAAATTTTCCAATTGGTTTTGTTGCTGATCTGTATAACTCTTCCATTCCAGATCAGTGGGACAATAAAGGGTTAAGGAAAATTGGAGACTTCTATGAAGCTTCTGCCTTTATTCCTTTCCAAACTCTTAAAAAAAGATTCAACTTACCTTCCTCTGATTTCTTTTTATACTCTCATTTAAAGAGCATTATTCTGGAATTTATTTCTGGTAAACTTATTGTTTCTGAAACCTCGGTGAACCTGTTAAGCAACCCATCCCACAAAATTTTTTGGAGCCTGAGACACATATATAACAGCTTCAATAATGATCTTTCCTTCCAAAAACACCTCTACATGATACGCTGGGAAAAAGATCTAAAACTCAATTTCCAATCCGATCAATGGGAGAGTGCTGTTCTTTTTTCTCAGGCCTCTAATATATCTATGCCCTTACAAGAGGCTTACTTCAAAATTCTAACCAGATGGTATTACACTCCAATCAGGCTTCACCATATAAAGCCCAGCAACTCTCCCCTTTGTTGGAGGGAGTGCGGCCTTAGGGGAGATCTTTTACATCTCTTTTGGAGCTGCCCAAAAATCCGGAATCTATGGGCTCAGATCTCTTCTTTGGTAGATGACCTTTTAGGCAGACCTGTAGTATTGACCCCTCAAATGGCTTTACTATCCTTAGATCTTGAACCATATAAGTCGTTTGAAAGATCTTTGGTGATTCACTTATTTTCAGTGTGTAAGAACGCATTGGCTTTTTTTTGGAGAAAGTCACATGTCCCCACTTTGGAGGACTTAGTGGATAAGATGAATCTCCATAGAATATTTGAACTCAGATTTTCCCTTATCAACAATAATTTACTTAAATTTTCTAGGAAGTGGGATATTTGGCTCACTAAATTCCCTCAACCCTCTCATAACGCTGGAATATCGTAATGTGTGTCGTGTTTAGCTCATTAATATGTTTAATTTTGCTAATGATAGTAATGTGTGTTTAAAGTGTTCAAATTTCTGTATTATCGTATATATTATTTGACGAACAAATTTCTCCCATCTTTCCTGATTATCCATTCCCGTTTGTTCCCTTTCCCTTTCCTTTCCCTCAGAATTTTTCCCTTATTATGAATATTCCTTTGTCACTACTTTTATGCTACGTGTGTTATTCCCCTGTTAAATTGTTTATTAAAAATAAAAAAAATATGGTAAAACAAAGAGAGTGAGATGCCAGCTCCTTTCATTCAGTCAGTAGCTTCAAACATTTCTGGACGTTTTTCAATGGCAAAAATCAATGAATATTGTAAATGCACAAACAGTAATATCTCCACATTGCACGGTGCAATTCTGAAATTTTTAGCTTTTTCCTGTTAATCCTAGCATGATAAAGAAGATTCAAAGAGAGTGAGATGCCAGCTCCTTTCATTCAGTCAGTAGCTTCAAACATTTCTGGACGTTTTTCAATGGCAAAAATCAATGAATATTGTAAATGCACAAACAGTAATATCTCCACATTGCACGGTGCAATTCTGAAATTTTTAGCTTTTTCCTGTTAATCCTAGCATGATAAAGAAGATTCAAAGAGAGTGAGATGCCAGCTCCTTTCATTCAGTCAGTAGCTTCAAACATTTCTGGTATATGAAAAACATGTTTTTCAATGGCAAAAATCAATGAATATTGTAAATGCACAAACAGTAATATCTCCACATTGCACGGTGCAATTCTGAAATTTTTAGCTTTTTCCTGTTAATCCTAGCATGATAAAGAAGATTCAAAGAGAGTGAGATGCCAGCTCCTTTCATTCAGTCAGTAGCTTCAAACATTTCTGGTATATGAAAAACATGTTTTTCAATGGCAAAAATCAATGAATATTGTAAATGCACAAACAGTAATATCTCCACATTGCACGGTGCAATTCTGAAATTTTTAGCTTTTTCCTGTTAATCCTAGCATGATAAAGATTCAAAGAGAGTGAGATGCCAGCTCCTTTCATTCAGTCAGTAGCTTCAAACATTTCTGGTATATGAAAAACATGTTTTTCAATGGCAAAAATCAATGAATATTGTAAATGCACAAACAGTAATATCTCCACATTGCACGGTGCAATTCTGAAATTTTTAGCTTTTTCCTGTTAATCCTAGCATGATAAAGAAGATTCAAAGAGAGTGAGATGCCAGCTCCTTTCATTCAGTCAGTAGCTTCAAACATTTCTGGACGTTTTTCAATGGCAAAAATCAATGAATATTGTAAATGCACAAACAGTAATATCTCCACATTGCACGGTGCAATTCTGAAATTTTTAGCTTTTTCCTGTTAATCCTAGCATGATAAAGAAGATTCAAAGAGAGTGAGATGCCAGCTCCTTTCATTCAGTCAGTAGCTTCAAACATTTCTGGTATATGAAAAACATGTTTTTCAATGGCAAAAATCAATGAATATTGTAAATGCACAAACAGTAATATCTCCACATTGCACGGTGCAATTCTGAAATTTTTAGCTTTTTCCTGTTAATCCTAGCATGATAAAGAAGATTCAAAGAGAGTGAGATGCCAGCTCCTTTCATTCAGTCAGTAGCTTCAAACATTTCTGGTATATGAAAAACATGTTTTTCAATGGCAAAAATCAATGAATATTGTAAATGCACAAACAGTAATATCTCCACATTGCACGGTGCAATTCTGAAATTTTTAGCTTTTTCCTGTTAATCCTAGCATGATAAAGAAGATTCAAAGAGAGTGAGATGCCAGCTCCTTTCATTCAGTCAGTAGCTTCAAACATTTCTGGACGTTTTTCAATGGCAAAAATCAATGAATATTGTAAATGCACAAACAGTAATATCTCCACATTGCACGGTGCAATTCTGAAATTTTTAGCTTTTTCCTGTTAATCCTAGCATGATAAAGAAGATTCAAAGAGAGTGAGATGCCAGCTCCTTTCATTCAGTCAGTAGCTTCAAACATTTCTGGTATATGAAAAACATGTTTTTCAATGGCAAAAATCAATGAATATTGTAAATGCACAAACAGTAATATCTCCACATTGCACGGTGCAATTCTGAAATTTTTAGCTTTTTCCTGTTAATCCTAGCATGATAAAGAAGATTCAAAGAGAGTGAGATGCCAGCTCCTTTCATTCAGTCAGTAGCTTCAAACATTTCTGGTATATGAAAAACATGTTTTTCAATGGCAAAAATCAATGAATATTGTAAATGCACAAACAGTAATATCTCCACATTGCACGGTGCAATTCTGAAATTTTTAGCTTTTTCCTGTTAATCCTAGCATGATAAAGAAGATTCAAAGAGAGTGAGATGCCAGCTCCTTTCATTCAGTCAGTAGCTTCAAACATTTCTGGACGTTTTTCAATGGCAAAAATCAATGAATATTGTAAATGCACAAACAGTAATATCTCCACATTGCACGGTGCAATTCTGAAATTTTTAGCTTTTTCCTGTTAATCCTAGCATGATAAAGAAGATTCAAAGAGAGTGAGATGCCAGCTCCTTTCATTCAGTCAGTAGCTTCAAACATTTCTGGACGTTTTTCAATGGCAAAAATCAATGAATATTGTAAATGCACAAACAGTAATATCTCCACATTGCACGGTGCAATTCTGAAATTTTTAGCTTTTTCCTGTTAATCCTAGCATGATAAAGAAGATTCAAAGAGAGTGAGATGCCAGCTCCTTTCATTCAGTCAGTAGCTTCAAACATTTCTGGTATATGAAAAACATGTTTTTCAATGGCAAAAATCAATGAATATTGTAAATGCACAAACAGTAATATCTCCACATTGCACGGTGCAATTCTGAAATTTTTAGCTTTTTCCTGTTAATCCTAGCATGATAAAGAAGATTCAAAGAGAGTGAGATGCCAGCTCCTTTCATTCAGTCAGTAGCTTCAAACATTTCTGGACGTTTTTCAATGGCAAAAATCAATGAATATTGTAAATGCACAAACAGTAATATCTCCACATTGCACGGTGCAATTCTGAAATTTTTAGCTTTTTCCTGTTAATCCTAGCATGATAAAGAAGATTCAAAGAGAGTGAGATGCCAGCTCCTTTCATTCAGTCAGTAGCTTCAAACATTTCTGGACGTTTTTCAATGGCAAAAATCAATGAATATTGTAAATGCACAAACAGTAATATCTCCACATTGCACGGTGCAATTCTGAAATTTTTTGCTTTTTCCTGTTAATCCTAGCATGATAAAGAAGATTCAAAGAGAGTGAGATGCCAGCTCCTTTCATTCAGTCAGTAGCTTCAAACATTTCTGGTATATGAAAAACATGTTTTTCAATGGCAAAAATCAATGAATATTGTAAATGCACAAACAGTAATATCTCCACATTGCACGGTGCAATTCTGAAATTTTTAGCTTTTTCCTGTTAATCCTAGCATGATAAAGAAGATTCAAAGAGAGTGAGATGCCAGCTCCTTTCATTCAGTCAGTAGCTTCAAACATTTCTGGTATATGAAAAACGTTTTTCAATGGCAAAAATCAATGAATATTGTAAATGCACAAACAGTAATATCTCCACATTGCACGGTGCAATTCTGAAATTTTTAGCTTTTTCCTGTTAATCCTAGCATGATAAAGAAGATTCAAAGAGAGTGAGATGCCAGCTCCTTTCATTCAGTCAGTAGCTTCAAACATTTCTGGACGTTTTTCAATGGCAAAAATCAATGAATATTGTAAATGCACAAACAGTAATATCTCCACATTGCACGGTGCAATTCTGAAATTTTTAGCTTTTTCCTGTTAATCCTAGCATGATAAAGAAGATTCAAAGAGAGTGAGATGCCAGCTCCTTTCATTCAGTCAGTAGCTTCAAACATTTCTGGTATATGAAAAACATGTTTTTCAATGGCAAAAATCAATGAATATTGTAAATGCACAAACAGTAATATCTCCACATTGCACGGTGCAATTCTGAAATTTTTAGCTTTTTCCTGTTAATCCTAGCATGATAAAGAAGATTCAAAGAGAGTGAGATGCCAGCTCCTTTCATTCAGTCAGTAGCTTCAAACATTTCTGGACGTTTTTCAATGGCAAAAATCAAT